>NW_015386678.1:306801-335822 GCF_001527695.2 Protobothrops mucrosquamatus | reverse complement strand
GATGTTCCTGGAACTCATGGGTCTACCTCATTCGTCATCTGGTAGAGTTGCTATTGCTTCTTCAGATAAACAGTTCCACAATTTTATGCTTTGTGATGATCCTTTTACTGTCCCTGTGGAGTGAGCCCAAAGTTTCAGCAAGATGTTAGCACACTGAGAGAACTAATAAAACCAGCATCCCTGTTAACTAAAAGGCCTCTCTTAAACTGCAGAATTGCTTGTTTAAGGGCTGCATTTAAAGTGCTTGGGGAGATGGCCAAGGTCCTACTCAACTGAGCAAGCAGGAAGCTTCCATATACGATAGGGCTAGCTTGCCACATTTTGCAGAAATTATTATTCCTTTCTGAATCCCCCAAAGCTTCATCTCTTCCTAAATGAGTACTAAAAGTAAAAAGAGGTGATGGCATTCGAGTTTAAATGAACTCAGTAGACCAAATGGAGATGGCTATTTTGCATATGTGAATTCATATGTATCATAAAGTCACTGAGTGTGGTGAGGTGAGACACCAGGCATTGACTAGACCACTAAGCAAGGGATTAAATTAAACCCCGTAGTTCTACCAGTTGAACTGCCCTGACTCGGGTCTAGCTCATGCCAGTGAATAATTCAGCCAAAAAGGTGAAGTCTAATGTTATAAAAGTTTAGTACTGCAGGGTTTACACTGGCAGGAGGGAATAGGAGGCCAGAAGAAGATTTTATGCTGTGTGAAAATCAAATCATGCCTTACCAAAGAGTTACGGGCTGTGATGAAACAATTCTGTAGGAATCTACAGGATAAACATTTGATTATAAGGTAGTTAGAGGAGGAAGCTCTTGCTTATACAACCACATTTAAAATTCTGTCTTGGAGAAATTTCCTCTCCTCTTTTCTTGGTTCTCATTCATTATTTGAGGAACATCTGTTTGTGTTCATTCTTGGAGTTTAGCAAGTTTCTTGTTTTTATTTTTTACAAGATCTGCCTTTGGAGTTCAAATGACAGGCTTAGAATAAAGTTTCAGTGATTTTGCTGGTCTGATTTTGGCTAGCAATACTCTAGCACTACATACTGATCAAAATGCAGGCTATTATTTAACCACCATAGTTTGTTAGAAGCTTTTCAATATAGAACAAATGACGTCTTTGCAGTCAGCGTCTTTATGACAACCACTTGGTTTGTTGGTTTGTTTTGCCAACAAATATTGGCATATAACATACCTTCATAATTTTTATTTGATAAAGCGAGAATGTTGTTATACTTGTTGCTTAAGAATTTGAAGTAGCTCAGAGCATATTGAGTGTCTTTTGTGTGTCCACTAAAAAAAATGGGCCTAGTAGTTGCAGGATGATTTCAAATGGCTTTCTGAGGGATTGGGACAAGAAATGGGGTGATGTGGGTGACCTAAAATAATCATGTCTATTCTCCAGGAGCTATTGCAGCTTATTACAAAAAGGATTGAACTGAAACATCCCCAAGCTTTCTAATGCGATGCTCTTCAAATAACAGACTACAAATAGTCCTTCACTTATAAGCATTCATTTAGCAATCATTCAAAGTTACAGTAACACTGAGAAAAGTGACTTATGACCGGTTTTCACACTTACAACTTTTGCTGCATCCCCATGGTCATGTGATCAGAATTAGATGTTTGGCAACTGGCATGTGTTTAAGATAATTGCACTGTGCAGGTATCGTGTGATCACCATGAGCAACCTTCCCATCTGGCTGTCAACAAGCAAAGTCAATGGGGGAAGCCAGATTCACTTAATAATGGCATGATTCACTTAACAGCTGTGTCAAAAAGGTCATAAAATGGGGAGCAACTCACTTATCAATTGTCTTGCTTAGCAATGTAAATTTTGGGTTCAACTGTGATTGTAAGTCAAGGACTAGAATAGAATAGAGCTGGAAGGGACCTTGGCTTGGAGGTCTTCTAGTCCAGCCCCCTGCTCAAGGAGGAGAACCTTTACCATCTCAGACAAGTGCTGTCCAGTCTCTTCTTAAAAACCTCCAGTGATAGAGCACCCACGATTTCTGTAGGCAAGCTGTTCCACTGGTTAATTGTCCTCACTGTTAGGAAGTTTCTCCTTAATTTCTCTTTGATCAGTTTCCAACCATTGTTTCTCGTCCTTCCTTCTGGTGCTTTGGTGAATAATGTGACCCCCTCTTCTTTGTGGCAGCTCCTCAAATACTGGAATACTGCTATCATGTCACCCCTATTTCTTCTTTTCTTTAGACTAGCCAAACCCAAGTCCTGCAGCCATTCTTTGTATGTTTTAGTCTCCAGGCCCCTGGACATCTTAGTTGCTCTTCTCTTCACTTTTTCCAAAGTCTCAACATCTTTTTTGTAATATGGTGACCAAAATTGATTGCAGTATTCCAGGTGTGGTCTCACTAGGGCTTTATAAAGCGGTACTAATACTTCTCGTGATCTTGATTCTGTGCATCTGTTTATACAACCCAGGATTGTATTAGCTTTTTTGGTTGCTGCTGCACACTGCTGGCTCATAGTCAAGTGATCGTCCACTAGGACTCCAAGGTCCTTTTCACAGTTACTGTTTTTAAGCCAGGGCTCACCTAATCTGTACTTAAATCTTTGATTTTTCCTGCCTAAATGTAAAACTTTGCTTTTTCTCCACATTAAAACTCATTTTGTTGGATACGGCCTATTGTTCAAGTTTGTAAAGATCTTTTTGGATCTTGAGCTTTTTCTTCTGGAGTGTTGGCTATTCCTGCCAGTTTAGTGTCATCCGCAAATTTGATGAGTTCCCCTTCTATTCTCTCATCTAAGTCATTGATGAAGATACTGAAGAGTACTGGGCCTAAGACAGAGCCTTATGATCCCCCACTGCTTGTCTCCATGTGGATACAGTACCATTGAGGACTAACCATTGAGTATGGTTTGTCAGCCAGCTACAAATCCATCTGGTGGTGATGTTGTCTATTCCCCCTTTTTCTAGCTTACCAAGCAGTAGATTGTGGTCTACTTTGTCGAATGCCTTACTGAAATCTAAGTATACTATGTCCACAGCATTTCTTTATGTCTATATAAATGTGCTTTCCTCTTGCCCTTATGTTGAGAGGAAAATATAGTGCAGTGATGGCAAACCTTTTAGAGACCGAGTGCCCCAAAACTGCCCCACCCCTGCCCCACACCCCCTGCCCCACCCCCATTCCACCCCTGCCCCACACCCACCCACCTGCAGGGCCATCCACCACCTCCACAGCCCGTCCCAGATTGCCCAGGTGGCCCAGCAGCGCCATGGCGGGCACACCCTCCACTCATGCCCAGCATCATAATCTATTTGCGATGGGGCGCAAGAGCGTAGTCTTGTCCCCATTGCCTGGCTGCCCTGTCCTTGGCTGTGCTGCTCCAGGCAGGCCATGCCTGGGGGCGACTCTGGGGGGGCTGCTGGTGTGGAGGGGGCCACAGGGAGAGGCAGGGCTGGGGCAATGGCACGTGTGCCCACAGAGAGGGCTCTGAGTGCCACCTCTGGCACTCGTGCCATAGATTTGCCACCACTGGTATAGTGACTCAAATTGTGCTGGAAAAGCAATCTCGACATTCAGCGATGAGCAATGAGACCAGGTCATGGTAGTGCCCTGCTCACACTTTTTAATGTGGGGTAGGTTCAGGATAGCAAAGGTTCACCAGATGAACACAAGGGAAACAGTTGGGCAAGCCAGATATTTGACAATACTCTGGCTTTTGCAGTTCCAGACAAGCAACAAAAACATATGAAAGTCCCAGTGGATTAATATACAGACAGTGAATTTAATTTGGCTTGATGACCCACAAGCTGGGCAGGCCACACTAAAGACCTTGGCAGAGTGATAACATATGTGGCCAGCCAGCTCAAAATCATTTTGTTTATTGCATTTGGCCTTATCAGCTTAGCTTTTCTTATGCACAACTTAGTGGGTTATAGTTCATTTTCCCTTCCTTTTCCTTGGCTGATTTTGCATAAAAAGCCGTTAACTTCAAGCTGTATTTATTTATTAAATTCAATTCCAGTGTTACATATTTATTCACAGATACAGTGCCTAATTTCTCACTGTGTGTGCTGGCTATTGGTGTCAATTTCATTTGCACCTTCCATTGGAACATGGCATCCAGAAACAGATACAGACTGTATGTGCAATTCAGTGTAACCGCATTCTAAACAACAATGACATTACAGTTATTTCATAGCAATATTGATTTTGGACTGATTATTTCTTGGCTTCTAGATATCAGGGGTAAATTATCTGACCACAGAAACATGTTTTGTTTCAATGAACACTTTTTGTCAGCTTGCAGAATTATATATGGTGCCAATTTTGATACAAAAACAAGTTCCTAGTAAAAATCACCCACATCTGTAAAAATACATAATTACAATAAGGAAAACTATGGTGCATTTCTGTATCTGTATTCAGAAATAGCAATGCTGAACACTAATGAGGCAACTGTAAAACCGAATAAAAGATAGCATCAGAAACTGCTAACCACATCTTCAAAATAAGGCACTATAGAGTTGAAATCCACACATCTTAAAGTTGCTGAGGTTGAGAAACACTCATCTAAAGTATGCCACTGTGCCCAGATAAAGGTATACATTTTGGTATCATAGTTGTACTTAGGACTGTTTTTGTGATAAGATGAAATGCATGGACATTGTCAAAGTTTTAATGTTTTATCTATTCACCATGGAAGTTCTCTACTCATTGTACCATGGACATTTTAGTTCTGTCATTATTGTGGACATTTAATTACTGTAACTGTAGAAGCTTTAACTGTTATTTTTGCAGTTGTTTTACTGTGGCCTTTTGTAAGCCTCTATGAGTCTGTCTAAGTCATCAGCATACACATCCAATCCATTAGCACTGGGGAATACATTAAGGCTGACTTTTACATATCTCCTGACTAGTGCCCGTATTCCAATTGCATTTATTTCATTGCTGTGATTAGAAACAACTATCATGACTCTCCCGTTCTGACTGGCATAATAATGAAAATGTACTTAGTTAATATTTGGTAGTATCCACTTGTTTGCATAAACCAAGAAAAACCTACTCCCCCCCTTTTCATGTTCTATCCTGTTTTTGAGTGCTTAAATAGACAGGGAAGGGGGAGAAAGGTTTTCTTACTTAGGAAAAGCGACCATTGTCCTTACACTTTGTTTCTGCATTGTGAAAACATTTGGAGTGTGCTGAACATTTGCTGAAAGAAACTATAAACTACACACACACACACACACACACACACATGGTTGCAGCATATAAATGATCACTTTCCAGATCCCGTGCAAATGATTCTTCCACCTTTTCAGTTAATATTTCCAAATCTTTTTGGCAACACAGGATTCTGTTTACAGTGATTCATTCATATAATTTGGTCACTTTCCTGTTAGAATTTCTGATGCACTTAATATAATCAAGCATCCCCTCCCCTTTTTTTTCCCCTTCCTGCTGTGACTGGATGTATTTTTCATCTTCTTTCTGATTGTTGTTTTGAACTTGCTGCCATTTTTAACACCAGCAGCTTTCCTTCAGCACAGCGGAGTATTCCAACTGCTAAATTAAACAAATACTCAAGAGTCCACCTTTTCCTGTAATACAAGAGACTTGGAGTTGGTTGCTAAGGCCACCAGGTATATCACAGTCCCCATGCAGAAGGCTTACCAAACAGTGCAGTGTATAGTTGGTCCATTGGGAGGATGACAAAGTGTGTTTGACGTGCGCTAGTCAGTAACATGTGACAGGGCAATTAGGATAGCAACACTCATCACTCTTGGCAGAAGAGGAATTCTCCTCTCCCATTGCAAAAGCCAAATTGCAAGAGTAATTCCACAGCAAATCCGTGGCATTTAATACGCAAGTGAACAGAATAGTCTCTAAGGCAGCCTTATTGCAGGTTGCAAAGAGTCAGAGAGGCTTAGAGAACAAGACGCAACAGGCTGATGACTATATAGTTACTTGTGGGGCCATTTCTGCATTGAAAGTAATCTAAGATGGAACTTCTAAAAACAAATGCCAGGTTGAATTACAGGAAAGACACTCCAATCTATTGTATGTATATTATGCATACCTATTGACTGCTTTCCCACCAAAAGATCAACAACTAAATAAAAATTGCAGTTGGAAATGACAGCGATCAGAATTTTGCATTATAAATATATATGAACATTAATCACAGAAAAAAGTCAGGGAGCCTAAGAAATAAAGGGAATTAATATAACTGACCTGAACTTTTTTAAGAGTCATACAAAGATTGTAGAGCAGCAGCCTTAATATTTGTCCCATTTCACCACTCATCAAATTTCTGACAGTAAAGTATCCTCTAAGAGAAGCTCAACTGTTGATTTCATGACCATATCTTTCCTTTTTTAAGTTGAAAAAAAAAGCTACTAGTACCGTATCTTGAATTAGAAGCTAGTAATACACTGTACTAATGGAAGAGCTTTTGGGCATAACCTTGCTGGAAATTCTGCAACTCTACCTGTAGAGCAGTTCAACATCTATCTATCTATCTATCTATCTATCTATCTATCTATCTATCTATCTATCTATCTATCTATCTATCTATCTATCTATCTATCACTATCATCTACCTACCTACCTCTATCATCTATCTATCTATCTATCTATCTATCTATCTATCTATCTATCTATCTATCTATCTATCTATCATCTATCTATCGCTATCATCTATCGCTATCTATCTATCATCCATCTATCATCATCCATCTATCATCTATCATCTATAATAGATAGATAGATAGATAGATAGATAGATGATAGATGAATAGCTAGATAGATAGATAGATAGATAGATAGATAGATAGATAGATAGATAGATAGATAGAGAGAGAGAGAGAGAGAGAGAGAGAGAGAGAACAACTAACCCTTTGACAGTTCCAGGAGGGAGCAGCCAACTTGAAGATCGATGAGCAGATGCCTTCAAAGCCAGGTTCTGTTGTTTGCATATTGAAAGTTCTTCTTGGATATATTTGCTCTTGCCTAAATCAAACTGCTGAATAGAATTTATTTATTTACTAATTAAATTTGCATAGCTGCCCATCTCACAAAAAGTGATTTCGTTCAAAATCTCTAAGTACTTGGAAAATGCATTATCTTCCATGCTTTTTCATATGAGAACAGTGAAAAATTATTTTACGTTAAGTGAGAAGGCAGCTCATCAAGCAACAACTGGTTTTTTTTTAAATGTTACTTTGATGTGGAAGGAGTTGAATCATATTTCCTGCTTTTGTGCAGCAGGTATTTGAAATAGGACACACTGAGGTGTGCAGAAATCCTTGTTGTAGAAATATGTTGGGCCCCTCTAATCTGAAAGCTTCACTATAATTTTGGAAACAAACAGGAAGCAATAATTTGTACTGCTTCCTTGCTGCAGCAAGAAAATCAGACAAGTAGCAGCTGAATAGTGTGGAGGTCTACTTGTTTTGCCATTTAATATATCTGATAGAATGTTGAAAAAAAAAAACACCATGTGTTCAGGATAATTCATCACACCAGAGAACCTGCAGTTTTTCATTTGTGCTTATAATATCCTCTTAAAGATGAAATCAGTTGCTTGGGATTATAATTGAAGTTGCTTTGCACCAAGCTGATTGGCTAGTTGCTATGATGTCATAAAAGGACTTTACTGTTTTTTTTAAAATTTAAGTGCGTTGAAATCAACATTTTTAATAAAGTTCATTTTAAAATACTTCATTTAAAATGTTTTTAGCAAGTAATCATGCATGCAGCAGAAAATAAATTAATTGAACCTTAAGGGATGACCCTATCATTGGGCAGAATATTATTATTACATTAGATGCCAAGTGCTGAAAGAATAGGAAGATTTGGCAAGGAGTTAGGAATAAGATTGTTTCTAGGGATTCTGTTGGCCTTTGATGCTGTGGAAATTGCTGTTCAGTTTTCAGTGCATTGATTCAGCGGCAGTGTGGTCAGTTTCTATACAGGGAATGGGAGAGGATCGGATCTTGTCCTTTGCTACAGATAGTAATATGTAATTCAGCAGTGACTCATGTATTTCTTGAAATACAGATACATCAGATAAAGAATTCTTAAGGGATCTAGAGGTATTTATTGAAACAATTTTATCAAAAAACTATGCATACAGCCAGTGAAAATACACTATACACTATACACTATCTGCTTAGTTTGGATTAACTTATAGAAAAAGGCAGGAAAGGCTGGGATGGGAATGGCTCCACAAACTAATCTATCAACAATCAAGGATTGTACCTATAATTACTGTACATCGTAACTACATCATTAGAGAACTTTACACCTCTTCCTCCTTCTCTCCCTCCTTCTCCTCCTCCTTCTCCTTCTCCTCCTCCCATCTTCCACTTCCTTCCTCCTCTTTTCTCCTCCTTCCTCCTCTTTTCTCGTTCTTTCCTCCCTCCTTTCCAAACTCCAAGGATGTACAGTATTTCACACTTACTCTGTCTTCATAGGGGAAAAAGCAAAATGACATGGTTAGACCAGATTCAGTGATATTCATCTGTAAAAAGAGGAGCATTCAGTGATGTACAGCCAGAAAAGAATAGGAATTTTAATGCATATTGACCTGAAAAGAAAATTGCATCCTGCTCCAAACCATTTCAAGTCCTGTAAATATGACAAACTACACCAATTTAAATGCCACAAGAAGAATTTCATTGCTCATTTTCTTCCACAATCAATATCCATCTAGAGGACCGCTACCAAACAGTTTGAGATCATACTGGGAATTTTGAGCATATATTATAGGTTCTCATTAAAATAACATGTCAGAGTAAGAATGGTGCCTGGTCAGTCGTCAACTAATTATCTTACAGAAGGTAAATAGATAATTTGTGCAGTATCATCTTCTTTGGCCTCCTGCTCTATATTATCTCCGATTACATCTAGCTATTTTCAAGGCATGAAGGCACAGTTCTAGACAAAACACTTACGCGACTCCCTATCTTTTTACTTTCTAAAAGTGCCTTTGGGATACTTATAGGTCTTGAAAATATTGTTGCTTGAGGCTGGAATTTTGTTTTGCAATGTTAACTTCTTATTTTTCCAAACAAATAGAATTTAAAAAATAAAGTAACTGGGGTCTGGAACTTGAGAGAATTTTACAGATGCCATGTTTGGAACTTCCAATCTAAAATACATTACCAGCTGGAAATCGATAAAAGCATAAGAATAGTTTGACTCTGCTGAGCAATAGAAAAACACCAGTTTGTCCTCTATTACAACCTTCTGCACATTGCTTTTGGATATGTGCCATACACAATATAGCGAGTGTTTTTTTAAAATAACAAACATTAAATAAGTCATGCATGTGCTACACACATGCCCAGGGTTTTTTTTTTTTAAGCCTTTTAGGGAGGGAGGGTTAATCCTTTTGTGGATATTTTCACAAGATTTACCACTAAAAACCAGGGAGTTTTCCCTGGGTCTGTCACACACTTTATAGTGATGGATTAGTGTTTATTTGACTGCATTAGCAATAACATTCTCTCTGTGTAGTCTGAAAAGAGATGGAACTATAAAGCCCCTGCGGTGCAAAGTGCTGTATAAAAATAAAACAAATTTGCAAGCAGGGAGACTTAGACAGGCAGATGGAGAATAGAAATGTGTCATGATATGATGATGAGAACAAGGCAACGAAGACCAAGGGGACAACCTGGCCACCAACATTCCAGCAACTGTCCATTGTCCAAGGAGCACCATGACTCAAATCACAGAGCATCACCTCAACTCTGGAATGACCTGCAGTTCAAATCTGGCCATCTCTGAGTTACACTATCTCTACAGAGGCAAGAAGAATCCAAAACACAGGAAACAGATCCATCCAAACAATATTCCCTTCCCTGCCTCCCAATTAGCTACACAACTTAAATAGATAAATATATGCAAGCATATAATATTACTGAGCGGTCACTGTGTCCCAGTGAAGCGTTGGAGATCAGCTTGGGCTTGCAAGGGAGAAAGGGGGAAACGCTGGTCGGATTGGCAAAGAAAAACATAACAAGTATACCCAAAGCCTTCCTGTGTCCCTCTGAATGATGCATTCAGTAATAGTACAGGGCTCGTCTATGCTGCCTCCCAGAACAGAATGACAACTGACCACTGTTAATGAATGACGAGGCACAGAAGGAAAGAAACTCTCCGTTGCTTGTTCCTTTTTCAGCACATTAATTTTCTGAGCAACACTCCATCCGCTGTGGGGTATCCTCAGCCTTTTGCTGCTTAGATGAAACAAAGCACCAATTTACAAAAATGGGCAGTGTCCTTGTTAAGCCCATCCCAGTTCTTTTAACTGCTGTAAAGTTTGTAATACAGGAACTGTAGTCCTTGACGTACGGCCACAAGTGAGCCCAGAATTTATGTTTCTAAGTGAGAAATTTGCTGAGTTTTGCCCCGTTTTACGACTTTTCTCGCCACATTTGCTAAGTGAATCACTGCAGTTGTTAAATTAGTTACACGGTTTTTTTAAGTGAATCTGGCTGGTCAGGAGATCGCAAAATATGATCACGTGACCCTGGGACCCTGCAACCGTCATAAATATGAGTCAGTTGCCTAGTAACTGAATGTAAATCACGTGGCCATCGGGGATGCTGCAATGGTTGTAAGTTTGAAAAAACGGTCATAAGTCGCTTTTTTCAGTGCCATTGTAACTTTGAATAGTCACTAAACAAACCATTGTAAGTCGAGGGCTACCTGTACTTTAAAAGTAATAAAGAAATGCTCAGTCCTCACATGCTTTGTTGAGGATGGTGACCGCAGACATGTTAATATGCATTTTGCCAATGCTGCTGCAAAGATCAGCTGCAAAAATTATTGTCCAATGCCTGAGTCGTATTTTGCCTCAATAATAAAAGTGCATAGAGCTCTTTCCTTACAGTTAGAATTATAACTGCACAATAATCGGTGGGTTTCCCTTTTCCCACCCAGCCAGCACCAATTGCCTGTGTAAGAAACCACCATCCGTTACTGCCCTCATTAACATGTAGAGAACGGAGCTTAGGATGAAGCCTCCTGTTTGTTTATTTGTTTGAACTTCTATGGCTGCCCCTTGCCTCAGCAACTTAAACGAAAACCACAATACAAAACTTTAAAACATACAGTGCTAAATATATAATTCAAAACAAAACTGGCAGCTGATAGTAAAATAACAACACAACACCAGAATAACTTTATGACCTCTGTGTCTTGGAAAACAAGAACATAGAACACAGAATAATAATGTTGGAAGGGACCTCAGAGGTCTTCTAGTCCAAACCCCTGCTCGAACAGGAGACCCTATACCAGGGGTAGGCAACCTTGGCTCTTTTATGACTCGTGGACTTCAACTCCCAGAATTCCTGAGTCAGCTATGCTGACTCAGGAATTCTGGGAGTTGAAGTCCACGAGTCATAAAAGAGCCAAGGTTGCCTACCCCTGCCCTATACCATTTCAGATAAGTGGCTGCCCAGTCTCTTTTTGAAAGCCTCCAGTGATGGAGCAGCCACAACTTCTGAAGGCAAGTTGTTCCATTGGTTGGTTGCTCTCACCGTTAGGAAACTTCTCCTTAGTTCTAGATTGTAAAGCATTGAAGCAAGCAGGTTTCAAAGTTTTACAGAAAGCCAGCAGTGATGGGAGTAATCTGATCTCAGGCGATGAATTTCTCCAGAGGACAAGTACGTATTGTGACAGCAAAGGTACGTTTCCTGCATCCTGTGAGATGACCTTCTTTAATTGCTGGGATCCGAGGCATACTCCTCCTGACACATCTAATCAAGTGGGTGGAGACCACTGGAGAGAGATGGTCCTTCATGCATTTTTAGTCATATGTCTACTTTTCCTTTGGTGGCACGCTAAACCTGTGTCCAAAAATAATCTGGCTGACAGGTCTGTGAAGTGGAGGAGGTGAACATCAGACATCTCCCTCCAGTCTCATGATACACCACCACCCCGAGGTGCATGTAACCTGTCATTCAGACTTAAAAAAAACAATCGGATAAAATTCTTGTCATTCTTAACCCATCTCCAATATATCCCGAACTCTTAAGTCCTCAAGAGATGGCAGTGCTGTCAGCAAGCAGCTACAGCTGGAGTACCTGAAAGTAATAGAAACAGGAGAAAACATTGCTGTGCAAAATTCCTTCTTAAGAGAAGCAGCCAAGAATCTGTTCTGCAGGCATGTAGGATAAAACCAGTGACACACAACTAGCAGAGTTCACATTCCTTTCCCAGTTTAATTTGTCCTTCTGGTCTTTAGGGAGTATTAGCCCTATTTTTAAAATACAAGCTGAGCGGCCTCTCAAAATACTTTTTATTTATCAATTATTTGACAAACTGTGAGAATAAATGTAACAAGAAGCAGATGGTAATCAGAATATATTTTCCAGAGCACAAACTTTAAAATCAAATGGTTTCAGTAGGTTTACAATATTATCACTTACTCCATTATATTTCCTCTAATTTTTTTTCTTTTCTGGTAGTCACTGACACATTTTCATACATGCAGATGGAGAGAAATAAATAAGTGGAATTGATTTAGGCTGATTGCCCCATCTCTTTGCCAGAGGTTGTCAATATCGTCGGGGAATAATAATTCCTCCAGAGCCACAAGATGATGCTGTCAAAGAGGCAAGAAAACATGAATATTTTTTTTCTCTTTGTAGTACTTTTGTCTATTTTGCTTTTCAGAATCATGATCCAACATATATTCGGATTAGTATTTTGATTCCAACTTGCTGGTGGTAAGGGCAGAGGCAGGGAACAAGATGAGAGCCGACTCAGAAGGCCTCAGCAGAAAAAAAATGTCACGTTATATTAATATTGTGGTAACATTATAAAAGTTGAAGGGCTCCCTAACTAAATGAAATATTTGCCTTCAGTATTAAATACGATATTAATAAAATTAGAGCTTTCTTCCAAAATTATTGGACTTGATTGCTTTCATTGGTCTGAAGAAAATATAGGGGTTTTTTTGCAGATAATAAATCACATCCTTGTTCTATTTACTGATGTTTCCTGGAGTCCAAAAAGAAAATTTAGAAAAGTTAAAAGATGTTATGTTTTTTATACTTTCATCAATATTTTCGTTGTTGGAAACATTATTTCTATGTATAATTTTAGTCTATGGATATTTTATTTATGCGCTCTGTCCAGCTAGTCACCAGGAGCAGAACTCATTTTGCGGGAGACTTGACTTATTATGTAGGCATAAATTTTGTTTTGTTTTAGTAAATGTGCTTTTTGTATCGGAAACCCGAGATACAGTTTATAATTTAAAATAAATAAATCCAGTCTGATAAAACGTTCAGTTCTTGAATCATACTTCATATCATACTTTGAAAAACTGAAAACTATTCATAGAGTACTGATTATTAGGAATGAGTAAGCCAGTACAGATAGTCCTCAACTTACGACCACAATTGAGCCCAACATTTCTGTCGCTAAGTGAGACATTTGCCATAGTTATTAAGTGATTCACTGCAATTGTTAAGTTAGTGACACACAGTTGTTAAGTGAAACTGGCTTCCCCCTTGACTTTGCTCGTCAGGTCACAAAAAGTGATCACATGACCCGGATACTGAAATACTTTGAGAAGTTCCTTTCTGAAGTTCTTGTTTTTCTTGTCTTTATATTCTCTCTTTTTCTTGGCAATTTCCATCATTTGTTCTGATACTTTGTTTGCTTCTGCTTCTTGGTCTTTAGCAGAGCCTTTTCACATGCATCGTTATCAGCTTATTAGATTCCATTCCCAATCCTTCTGGTTCCCTATCAAGCAGGTAGAGAACTTCAAAGCAGATTCTACGGTTTTCCTTCAAAATAATATTATATGCCATGCATCATATCAGGAACCTGGTAAACTTTCTTCTTTAGCTTAGCTTAACTTGGAACTTACTCATAAACACATATCACCCTGCCTTGTATTTGCGTTTTTATATGAATGTCTCCAATACCCAGAAGTTTACCTAAAATTTTTAAACATCATAAAATCTGGAGATGAGCAGGACCCCAAATGTAGTTTTGTGCATGACAGTCCCAGAGGTACAAATGAGCTGATTCACCTAACAATAAGGACAAAAAGAAATTCCTCAATATTAGCATTGCTCAGTCAGGATATCACTATCCTAATGCTATAACCAGGGCTCCACATTGTCTGGAATACTTGATATTATAACATCTTTTGAATAATTGTTAAATTGATTACACTTAACTGAAAAATAAGAGGAAACAGGAAGACATCTGATAAATTCCCTTTCTGCAGATGGTCTCTTTGTTTGCTGTGCTTTGTAACTTCTTTCCAGTGTTTTCTAAACAGACAAAGCCATTTAAATCACTCTCCAGGCTTTCTTATTTCCTGTGATTCAGTTGATAATTCAGGCAGGTCCTTAAACACCTCTGTTTTCAAAATAACCTTATATGTGAGTTTTTTCTAGAGAAATATAACATACTAGATGGCAGAATAATAGTCTGCTATCAAAGAAACAAGGTCAAGCAATATTGTTCCTTAATTAAACTTATTGAAATTTGTTTGCCAATTTATCCTAGTTACCCAAGAAAGAGTAAAATTTATAGCTCTGCTATCAGAGTAAACATATGCACCTCTCTGAATAAACACATGTACACACTCTCTCTGGTGACTTAGAAACATTGGGTTCATCCCAATCATTATCATCATAATACGACATTGTCTTGACAACTCTATTTTGTTATTGTTGATTAGAAACAGAAGCAGACTGAGGACCTCAAGATCTAGTTGTGCAAATTGAAGCATGGAGAATATTTTTGTGGAGCAAAAAGGGCAAGCAAATATGGAATCCTATAAAATATTATATGTCTTCCTCTCTCGTGCATTATAAATTGCACGTTGTGATTCATCCAAACAAAAGAAAAACACAGTAATATCTTTGGAAATAGTCAAAGCCAAGATCCAAAACTGATTCCAATGTAGCTGGCTGTTTCAGACCAAAAGAAAATATCATCATACCTAAGTAGGAAAGAAAGCCATGGAACTGGGGTGGGAAGCAATGAATGAAGAGTGAAGGTAATGAAGGATTAGAATCCTGGATTTGGAGCAATGTCTTGAGTTTAAATTTCTGATTAGTTCATGAAGATACGTTCAGGACTCCCATGAAGATAAGGAGAGAATTCAATGCCGTTTCAGGAGAAGAGCAGGTTTATAAAGGGAAAGGCTGTCAGTTATGAGTAGTGGATGGGGCTTAAAGAAGAAATGGCTTTTAGCAAGAAGCCAAAACCATGTGAGGAGTCTGTCTTGCTGACTCTGTACTTCTTTTATTCTGACTTCCTTTTCTACTTCTCTTCTATCCTCCCAACACAAAAGACAGAAATGGCTTGATTTTGCTGCACAGAGTCCATAAACTTAATCCAAGGCACAGTGAAATTAATCTGAAAGTTCCATGTGGCTTACAACTGATTGGGATTGATTGATTGATTGATTGATTGATTCATTCATTCATTCATTCCTTCATTCATTCAGTTGTGGAATATATTACCTAATGTACATGTAAAAGTGCAACTTGACAATTTTTTCTTCCCAGAATGTGAACAAAGATTATACATGTGTGCATTTTGTATTTGTATATGTGTGTATACATACATGCAAACTGTGTTTATATCTATTTGTATATTGACATATATGTATTTATATATGTGTGTGTGTGCATATGTACAAATCTGACAAAATCTAGTGGAGCCAAATAAAACAGAGTCAGACCTGGTTAGCTCTTGAATGGAAAACCATCAGAAAATCCTAGGATTGTAGGCTAGTTGGCAAAGTAAAACAAAACAAAACCAGAAGGTAATGGCAAACTAGGTCCATATTATTAAAAAGACTACCTTAAAGTGTCTGTGTAGTCACCAGGAATTGAATTCAGCTTGAAAGAGTCATCTTTATGCATAGCTTAACACAGTATTTTTCAACCTTGCAGCTTGAAGATGCATAGATGTCAACTCTCAGAATTCCACAAAGTGAAATCCATACCATTTTAAAGTTGCCAAGCTTGAGAAACAGTGGCTTAACTTATTTTATGTGGGTAAACTATGTTATTTTATCTGGGTAAAATATATATTAGAGGGATGCCATTGATTACAATCTCCATCCATTTCTTTAGTACTCTAGTACTAAATTCTAGTCATCCTGGTATCAATAAAACAACAATGACAGCAGCAAAATCCTACCAATCAAATTCCTTTTATTAATGATTATTTCCTTGTATTAGTAATGCATAAAGCATTTTCCCTGTGCAGGAGATGGACCTCAGAGTGCTACTGAAAGTGATGAGCTATACAGACTGGGCAGCCATTTCATTTGTCTGTTCTCATCCCCATTCCAGGACCAACTGTTTGATTGCTGCTGATCTGTAATGGCTGGCAGTGATTGTTGGCCACTGGCAGATCACTGCTGAATACATTTATTCATACTGAGACTAATAAATACGAAGATATCTTTAACTTAATTGAAAAAGCCATC
The DNA here is from genome assembly GCF_001527695.2 of Protobothrops mucrosquamatus. Classification (NCBI taxonomy): domain Eukaryota; kingdom Metazoa; phylum Chordata; class Lepidosauria; order Squamata; family Viperidae; genus Protobothrops; species Protobothrops mucrosquamatus. The sequence continues at coordinate 319,369 of NW_015386678.1, read as the reverse complement.
TGTATGTTCTTTTTCATTTTGTAATTCCCAGAAATGGAAAATTAATTAAGCCTCATTCACTTCCATTTTGCATATATTTCTTTAAGTTGTTGGTTTAAGTTTCAGCTCTCAGTTCATTCCATCCTGAAGTGCCAAGGAGAATGAGTCAACACAACCTGTCCCAATTTCTATAGCACATTAGCCTACAGCGAAACAGCTCAAAATTTAGTTCATTGGCAAAGTTTGATTGATTGGATTACTCAGTAGAGTGTACACATGTGGCAGGAATTAGCACTAAGCCATGCTGCAATATCCTCATTTATCAGGGCTTGAATTACAAGAGGCCCAGGGAAGGGTTTATGAGAGGTTAAATAAGTTACTAATGCATCCTTTTGCAACATTTAAAAAAGCAGATTGCAAGGCATGGTTTAGGCAAATTAAGGTTTATATGTTGTCTTGTTGGGCCTTAAGCAGATGTCTTGGAAAGCCAGCAAATGAAACATCAGTGATGTTAGTTGATTAGTTAAATCAGGGGTCCCCAGGCTACGGGCCAGTACCAGTCTGTGGTCTGATAGGAATCGAGCTCTGCAAGTGGTGGGCAAGCAAGCAAAGCTTCATCTGCGCATACGCAGGATCTAGAAGCCATCCCCTCCCCCGGTCTGTGGAAAAACTGTCCTCCACAAAACCCATTCCTGGTGCCAGAAAGGTTGAGGACCGCTGAGTTAAATGACCAGCAGCCACTTCTTTATTTTCCCTGATATTTTAAAAAATGTCTACATTAAAATGCATATATTTAGGTATGTGTTTATAAATTGCATACTTAAGTATGTATCACACACATACAAATTCACAAATATGTGTCTATACATATCTGTGATGCCGTTCCTTTTCAACACTACAAAGTTTATGTTCATATTGAATTAGGTACTACTCATAGATCTCCATAGATCTCCCTCACAGGCCAACAGTTCCACACAGATATTAAAAACAAGAGTGAAAATAGACATCCTTGTCTAGTTCCTCTAAATAGTGGGAAAATAGGAGAGAGCATGCCATTAAACTTTAATTTAGATATAGGTGACTCACATAATATCTTGATCCATTTTATGAATTCCAAAGGAAATCTAAAGCTGTTTATTGTGGCAAACATATACTTTTTATATATTTTGTCAAAAGCTTTTTTGCATCTAATGATAACATTACAAATTGGTCTTTATTTTTTATTAAAATCTAAATCTAACATTAAGCTAATGTTGCCTGCTGCTTCCCTAGTTTTTATAAACCCCTTGATCATTCTTAACAACCAACAATATCATTTTATAATCTATTTGCTAAACTCTGTTAAGATCTTTGTATCAAAATTAATCAATGAAATTGGATGATAATTGGCACAGTGAATGTGATCTTACCTGCCTTTGGTGTAACTGTAATATAAACCTGATTAAAAGCCACTGAATTAAAAAAAATGTTTGGTTTCAGGATAGTTCATAAGTTTAGAAGTGCATATGACAGTAGCTGCATTGAAATTGCAGAATAACAGAATAACAGAGTTGGAAGGGACCTTGAAGTTCTTCTAGTCCAACCCCTCGCTCAAGCAGGAAGCACCATACCATTTCAGACAAATTGTTGTCCAATCTCTTCTTAAAAGCCTCCAGTGATGGAGCACCCACAACTTCTGAAGGCAAGCCATTCTACTGGTTAATTGTTCTGTCAGGAAATTTCTCCTTATTTTTGATCCTATTTTATTAATTGATTTGGGATAGGCTTTTGCAAAGTTGACAGGCTAAGTATTTTAAGATGTGGAAAGGTGATCTCTATCTAGTAGATACAATTCTAGAATGTTTTTGATAGTACACAATTGAGACAATCTTCAATGAGTCAACTAAATAGTCTAGTTTTGAATATTGCATGCTACTACCCAGATGATAAGACTAGATAAGAACCTAATTATTGGTATCAAAAAGAGATTTTAGATTATTGTTATCTGCTAAAATACTCCACCAATTCATTACAAATGAAACTTTTGTAATTCTTTTTATAAGCTGCCAATAGTCCTGCCAGCTAGAAATTATGTTATCTTAATATAGCTATTAAGTATTAAGTTAGAAGAGGTTAATTTTTATGTCTCATAAGTATTTGATAAGGTTTCTTGAAGAAGAATTAAGGGCTTTGTGCAACTTTTTTCCTCTCTCTGCTACTCACACATCTTTTACTATTATGCAGCAGGGAGTCTTCTAGTGCTCTGTTTTATGGAAGAATGGGCATTTTTATTGCAGGTTAAATTATTACACCATAAAAATGTAATAGGATGATTTCATCCTAATCCACATGAAACTATAAGAAAGTTATGAGCATTGAGTGCCAAGTGACCTCAAGAATAGCCCGTGTTAATACCTGATGCCTACGTATATTTGAAGTATCCAAAATAAGGGAAAGTTAGAAACAGCTGCTGTATTGGAATACAACTAGGAAAATATATTGTGTTCAGAACTGAAACTGTACTGCACTTTTTTTGAAAAGCAAATAAAAATAGTCTTACATTTTTTTCTCCTTTTTAGCTGAAACTATCGGAAAATGTCCATCATGAGAACTATTGAAAATATTATCTCCATTTATGGTCACTTGAATGGACAATTCAAGGTGCTAGTTATTGCCCATTAAGTCTTATATGGCATAGGATCTAGTTATCTGAAGAACCATCTGTCTCTCATAGTGTCTGACTGTCCAGGCAGTGTGAGACCAGGCAGTTCGTTGCTTTGGGTCCCATTGATTGAGCAATGTTATCTCCTGTATTGCAGCTTCTGCCCTCTGGAGTAGCAATTCCCTGCAGATTCTTCAGTCATTACAGACATTTGCCTGAGCCGAATGTTATCTCATTGTACAGAACTTTAAAATGTTTCAACCCCTTTTGCTTAATGGTTCCTATATATTTTCATCAAAGTAGTTTTCCTGATTCTTTACATGGCGGGACATAAGCTTAAGGAGAATGCATGTTTTGTTTGTTCCCTCATATCATGTTGTTTTCTTGCTTTTTCATCAGGAAGGAAGGAAGGAAGGAAGGAAGGAAGGAAGGAAGGAAGGAAGGAAGGAAGGAAGGAAGGAAGGAAGGAAGGAAGGAAGGACCTTATATTGGGTCATTGTGTTGGTCCATCTAATCTAGTCCTGTCAAAATTGATAGGCAATGGAACTCAAGGATTTCAAGTGGGCATATAAGATTTGTAGTTAAAGTATATTCACAAGCATGTGTAAAGTATTCCCAATAACACCAGTTTGCTCCAGGGAAGACTGAAGTCAATGTGGCAGAGTCTGGTGGAAACATTATTTATAGTATTTGTATTTTTTACAGAAGCTCAAAAGTACATACATATTGCCCCAACAATTACAACTTTGTAAAGTAGCTTGAGCTGAGTAAGAGTTACTGGCCCAGTGAGCTATGGTTGAGTGGTTCTCCTCAGTGTAGGACTTACAAAGTCGTGTAAGAGATGGGAAGAGAACAAGAATGAATTGCACCAATTTATTATTCCTGGATACCATTGTGACTACTTACCCCCTAGTTTCTCATAACAAAGGCCTAATGTCTCGTGTTCAGCATTAGTGAGAGGAATAGGTACAATTGACACTAATGTTGAACCCACAGCCATTGGAAACATGGCCATCAGACATGTCTTTTAAAGACATGGGTAAAGGATCTTCCTTTTCCTCATATATTTATTGAAATGTGTGTGACCAAATTCTGCAAATGTACATCCTAATGCCAGATTTCTGGAAATTGCAGCCCCAGCAAATTCAGAGAGACCCAGGTTGGGGAAGGCTCTGCTAAATTAACAGTCAGACTAGGACTCTTCTTAACACTGAAATAAACTACTGTAGACTGAAAACAGATACTAACAGACTTGGCAGTTCTTGAACCTCAATTACATGGCTCCTAATTACAATGGTACAACTGAAGAAATTACACCACCAAAATACAGAGAAAATGCTTCAGCATTGAATCACACATCAGTGACGGTGAGAAAGAGGCTTTGATGATTTCCTATGAGACAACTGTCTAAAAGACTTCCAGAGTTTCTTGTATGTAAGCAGGGAAGAGGAACAGCTGATAGAAAGCCAACAAAAGGTAATAATCAGAAGCATTGTACCTCAGGGATGCTGAGAATCCTACAAAACCATATGTGAGTAAATTTACATAGAATCTTCCATATTACGTTATCTAGCTAATTGCAATTTTTTTCATCCTAGCATTTTTCCTGTGAATGCAGAATTTTTTTTTTAATCAATTGAGTGTTGATCCATTGGTTGATCCAGGAATTGACCAGCTAGCTTGTTGCCCAAGCTTGACATTGTGGGCTGATAGCAACTGACCCAAAGTCACCCAGCCAGCTTTCATGCACAAGATGGAACTAGAATTCACAGTCTACTGGTTTCTTGCCTGGTGCCTTAACCACTAGACCAAACTGTCTCTGGTTCTAAACTCTACTTCTACATGGGTTGTGAAATGTGGAATCTAAAAAGAAGGACCACCATGTTGCAAACTTACATTAAGCCTAAAATAACACTTGAAACCTGGACAGTTGGTTAAGTAATATATCTTTAATTGATTGACCACATTTGAATATTTGAGACTAGTTCATAATCTAGTCTCTTTACATCTAAAGAATTTCCTAAGAGTATTTATAATAGACCTAATTGCTCAGAGAGTTGGTAGATAGCATTTGATAACATATATTCAGAATTTGATTATCAGTGATAAATGGATAATAGATAGATAGATAGATAGATAGAACTGTCATTCAGCAATATGCATATTTTTCTTTCACTTTATATAACAATAAATTGTTTGTTCAATATTTAATGCAAATAATATTTTCATAAATGTAGACATTGATATTAATTTAATTCATTGAATTAGTCAATTCAGTAATACTCTTGTTAAAAAATTTCAAAATCAAAACTGGCTATTCTGAGTGTGGGAAGGTCCTTATTTATTTTAAGAATGTGATATTTTTTCCCCAAACAGTGTTGCTGTCCTCTTTGAATTGTCCTTATGGGTATTTCATCCTAATATGGTAAGGATTATGATGTCTGACCTCTCCATATCCTTGTTGTTAGATTTCCAGGAGACCCACTAATATAAATATCTCCTAATACAAACAACCTCTTGTGTTCTATTCTGTAGAAGCCAGGGCTCCAGGATAAACCTTGGGGGTGAATCATCCTTTTGAGGTTATTTGGCTAGACTAATTCACTTTCCTTCCCACTCACAGTCAGCTGCCTGCCTTGTTGAGACAACACTCGCTAGTTACTGCTGGCTTATCCCAGCTTGAAGACAGAAAACAGCTTGAAAAGGAATCAAGTTCCTTTCTTCTAACTAGAAAAAGAACTAATGAGAGAATAAACCTTGTCTGGCTCTTGATCCAAGGAAAACTCCCCTTTCTTTACCAGCCCTCAAAAATGAAATAGTTTTTTCTAATGACAAACTTGACAGAGGAAATTGTAAGGCTGAGCACTTTATGCATCTTGTTTATTTACTATAGTATTCATTCATAAACCTCAAGAAAAACACAACATTCGGGAAACTGGCACCACATCTTCCTCCCAGAGGAAGATGGGCGATTTAAAAATATGATTGATTGATAAATAAACAAACAAACAAACAAACAAACAAATAAATCTTTCTGGGCCTGCTTAAGGGGGACATTCCAGCTATGTTACTTATGCTACTCCGAAGTTGAGACTGAAGAAATATACAAACACTGAAGAAAGCTGGATAAATCTCCCAAGATTTCACTTATTTATTTATTAGATTTATTTATTAGGTTTACATGTCCTGCCTTTTATTTACCATAGTAACTCACGGTAGCAGATCTCTCCCTCCCTCCCATTTTTCTCCCACAACAAAAACCCAGTGAGACTAAGAGAAAATGAGTAGCCCAACATCACTCAGAGAGGTTTCATGGTGGAAGGCACAGTACTGGTTCACCTATGCAATTTTTTAACCTCTGTGCCATGCTGGCTTAGTATAAAGATTTGAAAAGATATGCAGATGGACAGAGTACATGCAACCTATGCTCTATCCAAGCTACTGGAGAATCTTTAAATACAGTAGATTGCTTCACAAGACCCATTTTTTCTAGCTATTACATCAATTCAATGGACTAGGGAGGTCACATTGCTATAGGGGCATGATGGCTGAACTTCTAAGCGGGGGCACTCATGCTCCTCCTTCATGAAACTTTTCAGGCAAATATCTGAACAAATAAAAATAATGCTATGCAGTTGGTAATTGAGATAACGCAATTTCTTTTTTAAAGCATTGTTTCTCATGAGAAAGTTCCTTCAGTTTCAATGGTGCTTATGGATATCTAAATCAATAATTCTTGGTCTACAGAACTTTAAACTGTTTAGACTTCAGCTCCCAGAATTCCTCCAGCCAGTAGGCAGGCAGGGGGAATTCTGGGAATTGAAGTCTAAACAGCTTAAAGTTCTGTAGGTTGAGAAACCCTGTCTAAATATATGATTAGGGTGAATGAATAATTTGGCCTGACCTTCCTCAACCCAGACTTCTTCAATTATATTAGACTTATTCTGGGAGGTCAGATTCTAATATATTGAGTGAAGTCTTTCGTAAAGTCCTTTCAAGAAACACTTTCTAGAAACTATACTGAGACAAAGTACATTAGATTACATTTTAGGTTTATGTTTTGATAAGTCTGAATTATGTTTTTTCAAAATATTTTCCCCCTTTGCTGCCCTGAATGGTTCAGAGACTGCCAATACTTGAGCTCCATCATACTTGCATAATTCTGTGTGAAAAAGGAAGGGAAAAGGGAGGATAGAGTTGAAAATGAAACAATGCTTGACACCTCTCTCACTCTTGTCCTCCCTCCCTCATTGATTTATTATTTCCTAGTAAAAATAACACAGAAATATTTAATTTTTACAAGGCATAAACTCAGCATATTTCCTGCCCATCCTGATTTGGATTTATTAAGGAATATTTATATACCACCAAAACTCTTGTGTCTTGTGTCTATAATCTGGGAGAAATGGTACATCATAAGGCAACATGTTTTGTTCCTAGATACCTCAAATGGACTAACTTAGAGAATGCATGCAAAATATGGGAGCCATGACACCCATGGAATTGAAATCTGGCCAATTTTATAAAATATTTTATGACATTAAAAATAAAACTCTCAAGACTTCCGGTTCCGTATCACGGCGCTCGCAGCTGTGCGGTGAGACTGCTCTCTTCCCTAGCTGAGTTTCCGCTGCTGGTAGACCCTTAATCGGGTCGAAAAGCCACCTTGGAGGGGCGGCTACCTCTGAGGAGGTCCTCATCATCCGTGGGAGGGTGGCAGCTTCTTCCACGGCCCGAGATTGCTCCTTTGGGCCCACGGTGGAAAGACCGGCCAGTAAAATGGCCGTTCACCTTGCCGCTGTAACCAGAAGTCAGAAGAACATCTAAGCACAGGAACCACCGTGGCTGAGCTGGGTGAGACTTTTTTTTCTCCCTCTCTTGGTTTTCTTTTTTCTTTTGTGCCTGTAAAAAGCACCTTTGAAATCATTTCCCTGCTTTAAGAAAGCGGTGTTTGTGAGTGTGGGAAAAAGAAGCTTAAATGGACTGAATTAATTTAAAGTGATTTTTTTTCTATTTTTATTTATTTTTTATTCACTTTGGAGTCTTGTAAAAATTTTTTAATATTGAATCTGCTATTAGATTTGATTTCTCCTTTTTTCTGTGTTTCCTGATCTTGTTTATGAGATTCCTGGTCTCTGGGAGAAGATTTTACATTGTACTGAGGACACCTTGTGGAAAAAGTTAAAATTGCAACTGTCTCTTTTTTCTGATGGTGAGACTGACTTTGACCTTCAGATTATCATAAAAGGAAAAATACAAAGAAAATTAACAGCTGTACTGGTGGGGGTGGATACTGATTAAATGTTCCTTGAACACAGCTTCTACTAAATGATACAGACTGTTCCTAATTATTTTTGAAATGGAGCAACCCTATGTTCAACTTGACTATAAGCTCATACTGGAAAAACTTTATGAAGCTACTGACGAAATATGTTTGCAAATAAAAGAATTTACCATGGAAATAAAAAACAGAAATCCTGCTTTGAACTTACAAATTGATCCCCAGACTTTATCTGAGCATTCTATAGACCAAAAAAATAACAGAAGCGGGATTAACCAAGGGTAAAGAAGATTCCACTTTACTTCATATGCATGCTGATGAGATCTCCGAGGAACCAAAAAGGTCTGTAACTAAACCACCTACAACTTTAAAACCAACAGAAATGGACAGACAAGCTCAACAAAATTTGGCCAATTTTGTAAAACATTTTATGACATAAAAGTCACTATTAGGCAGTTTAAGGTCAGAATACAAAATGCACACACACACAAAAAAAGCCTTGAGGACAGTTCTTGATGTTTGATTGTGCCATACCGGTCAACATGTGTTATTTTCGATACACTTCTGAATATCTCCCCGAATGTGTAAGAACTTTTCAAGTACATAGATGCTCTGCCATTTTTGAAGGCATTTAAGAATCTGGCATGGAAGTATCTCTGAAATGATGACCCAACAGGATTGTCTAGTTTCAGTTAAAAGCAATTAGTGCAAAGGCAGAGCAAATGCCAATGTTTGTTGTCATTATTCTCCTACGCTTAGAGTTGCATCCATGCATACACGTTTTTGAGAAGAGATTGGACAACTGTTTGTCTAAAACAGTATAGGGTTTCTGCCTGAGCAGGGGGTTGGACTAGAAGACTTCCAAGTTCCCTTCCAATTCTGTTATTCTGTTATTCTTTGCAAGGAATTTATCTAGGAGCTAAGACTGGTGGCTTGTAGCAGAACCAGTGAGAAGTAATTCAATGAAACTATAAAAGTTGAGCGATGCTGCAGGTTTAGTAGGAAAGTGTCATATGATGAGTTGCAGTGGTTTACCTAATTATAATTTGAGGGTCTTCTCATTCAAACAAGATTCAAACCTGCTTTCAATATAAAAAATTGCCTTGTCTGTCCTGATAAGACAATTGCCTTGTCTGTTATGTGTGATGATTTTTGTCATATAAAACATAGAAATGCAATTTCTGGATCTTTTAGTGGTTTTCAGTTTCTTTCCCACTAACTGGTTATTCTAGTTATGCCTGAATTCCAGTACAGAGCACTTGTTGATTTTGCCTTGTTAACCAATATTTAGGATTTAAAATTCCTGCATGTTTCCATCTAATTTCACTGGTATAAATAGGTCAATGATGTGTGTAAATTCTAAAATGGGATTAGCATGTTTTAAAAATCAAACAAAGATTGCAGAGAACAAAATTATTATCCTAACTATCGTATTATGACATTTGATTCTTTTCAAAACGTTTAGTGAAGATTTGGCCTCCAAAATATTGCCTGCTCTTAGTACAGGGAAGAGTAGAGAATCTTACATGTGTTGCTGAACTATTTTTAGGATCCTTCACCATTGGCCATAAGGATAAAATTTCTAGAAGTGATAAAAGCAATTTGTGAAGGGCCATAAGCTTAGCAACCCTGATGGAAAAGACTACAATAAGAGGACTGGCAACATAATAATAATGTTCAATACATATAAATAGAAGTACTTTCACTGGTTATAGTTTCATGACAGCATACAGGTGAAGAATATCTTAACAGCAAGATGTGCTCCTGGTTGGCCTGTGTTCATTAACATATCTAAGAACATATATGGGTAGGGGTTGTCTCTAGATTTCTGCTGAACTAAAATAGATTAGAACAAGGCTTTTCAACCAGTGGTACGGGTACCACCTGTGGTACATTGGCACCTGGCAGAAGGTACGCAACCATCCTAGAAAAGTGGTAGCGGGGGAGGGGAATGAGCTAAACTGGTGGCAGCACCGCACAAGCCTGAGTGAGAGATGGCTAGAGCTGCAGGGCTGTCAGGGCTCAGCGGAAGCGCCAGGAACAGCACCAGGCTCCAGCTGGAGCTCAGCGCTGATCCTGGCGTTTCTGCTGAGCCCAGAAGAAGCGCTGATCAGCTAGAATGTTGCAGCATCTCCAGGGTCTTGTGATTTACATTCAGATGCTTGGCAACTGATTCATATTTATGACGGTCACAGAGTCCCAGGGTCATGTGAAGTGACCAAAACCTGCTGCAACCACCCAGCAGACGGGGGGGAATAAAAACCAAACACCCCTCCACCCCACCCCCACTGCCAATCCTCAACAGAAATGCTCACAATAATGAAAACATCAGACAGGAGGAAGAGCGCTGCCGGGCGGGCAGGCATCTTGCTCGGCTGTGGCTTGGGGGCACTTTTTTCAGTGCCATTGTAACTTCGAACAGTCACAAACTGTTGTAAGTCGAGGACTACCTGTACTTCATCACTTTTCCTTTTGGGGGGGGGTCATCAAGTTTTTGATACCTTGCTAGGTGACTGGTGGTACTCGGATGTTGCCATATCCTAAAAGTGGTACAATGGGTGAAAAGATTGAAAAGCCCTGGATTAGAAGATGGGGACTGTCCCATCAGTACTCCTGCTATCTGAAGAAAAAGAACAATTGCTAATTATCACTGCTGCATGCTGTTCCTAAACTGATCGTAACAGTCTGCTTTTTGCAAAGTTAGAATGCTTAATCTCACAAGGGATCTCTCTGTACTTATTACATAATAGATAACAGTCTCTTTGCAGCCTGGATGCTCTTAGAAAAAAAATGTGTTTAGCTAGCCCAGAAAGAAAGCTCACTATGATTTGTGCTCTCTTTCATAACTTAGTTCTCCTTTTCTAATATTGTTGGTCGAGCTACTAATTTGGATTTTTGAGAGGCATCCCAAACAAAAATTAAGATTTTCCCCTGGACAGGTATAATGCTTAGTTCTGAAGCGTTTAGCTCTAGGACCATAAAAAAATAATAAGACAAGAGCATTGTCCTTCACTATTTTGAACATCTACAAATGCTGTCAAATCCATTTGCAGGCTACTACTTTATTAAGGACCAAACCTTTGCAAGATGTAGCTTTGAAAGAGATGGCTAGCTTCTGATGTTCTCTAAAACAATGTATTCTGCAGAAGGTCCTATTTTCTCTGAAATGATACCGAGAAAGCAAATATGTTCATATTGAGATATTAGCAATTGATACCTTAACAAATTCACATGCATCCATTCAGAATCAGTTACATCACAAAATAATTGATATAAATGCTGAAATCCTCATATGCTGAGTATCGGTGTTAAGGATTTTTGGCTTGTCATTCTTACAGTGAGCTCAGGGTGGCAACCATGAATTATTCTCAGGCCTCAAAGTAGTCCTATGAAGTAACTGAGAAAGCTCTAGGGTTACCCTCCAAATGTCATGGATTTGAAGGGTTCACAATCTGTTTTTCACCCTTGAGAGTTCATATAAAGAAAAAGTAAGCTTTCATAAAATGTATAGGTGAACACATTAGAGCAGAAATTCTATAAAACGTAAGACTTGTTAAGTAAACTTTTTAACAGGTTTAAGTTCTTTATTAAATTCTGTTATTCTGTTATTTTGGTAAATGACGTTTTCGTTTTTGATATCTAGGCTAACAATGAAAGAAGTATTTCAACAAAGCAGTATGTGGCTTACTATGTAATATTCCCCTCTATCTCATACAAAAAAAAAATATAGCAGTTCATTTTCTAGCCACGGCCATTTGATAATACTTCAGTCCTTATGGTTTAAAAGAGAGAAAGTGAGAATTTAAAAGAAAGACTGAAATTTTGTAGCAACAGCAAAATAGAAGTTCCAACAGTTAAGAGTTAACTGCCTAAGGTAAAATGTCATTAATAATGAGTGTCAACTAAAATTGCACCAAAGTTACCCACTTCCCTAATATTAGTGGTTAGTTAAAAACAATATTTCAGTGAACAGACAAATACAGCTGACATTCTGTGCTCTAGCAAAGTACAAAACTGAAAATGGTTGGTCTGAAAATAATAAACACTCATCTCCTGTTTATAATTGTATATTCTTCAACTCAGGAAAGCAGAAATGTAATATGGAAAAAATGAGCCAGATGAATGTCTAGTTAGCAATTCTCTGAGCCATAATTCAGTCACATAGTTTGGCAAATATTTATGAATAATGAATTTGTCCATGGAAATCTGGATCAGAGTATGACAAACCACACACCACGAGTGAAGTGTGGTTCACAAAAATGATGACTTGTGACAAACAGCTGTTTCAAATTGGCCTACAGAAAGTTTTCAAAGTTTAGCAAAATTCTAACCTGCCTGCCCACTTTTGTTTATTTATTTACTTTCCTAGGCAAGTACAAAAAAGCTGCAATGAAATTAGCTGCCCTAGGCCAAGTAATACATGTTGATCTTTTGGTATGCTGAAATGTTTTTTCTAGATTTATGGCAGAGAACTAGGAAGCCATTCATAGGAAGAAGCCATCCATCTGCCAGTACTCCAGATCCTGCCCTCTCTATATTGTAGCCCCCAGAATTAAAGCCCAGGCCTATTCCTCCCACTTTTTGAGTTGGCTAAGCTAATTTCCTGGCCACATAGCCTTTTGCCATAATAATAATAATAATAAAGTTGGAAGGGACCTTGGAGGTGA
>NW_015386678.1:265663-306701 GCF_001527695.2 Protobothrops mucrosquamatus | reverse complement strand
TGTCCAGTCTCTTCTTAAAAACTTCCAGTGTTGGAGCATTCACCGCTTCTGGAGGCAGGTTGTTCCACTGGTTAATTGTTCTAACTGTCAGGAAGTTTCTCCTTAGTTCTAGGTTGCTTCTCTCCTTGATCAGTTTCCACCCGTTGCTTCTCGTCCTGCCTTCAGGCGCCTTGGAGAATAGCTTGACTCCCTCTTCTTTTTGGCAGCCCCTGAGATATTGGAACACTGCTATCATGTCCCCCCTCGTCCTTCTCTTCATTAAACTAGACATACCCAATTCCAGCAACCGTTCCTTATATGTTTTAGCCTCCAGTCCCCTAATCATCTTTGTTGCTCTTCTCTTCTCCATCTTCTCTTTGCTAACAAAATGGCTTTCCTTGGAATGAGAACCAGAAATCCTTCCTTATCATCTTCAGTCCTTACAAATTGCTCTATAAAAATGTTTCCTTGATTATTTATTTACAGTACTGGCTGAGCCAAGTCTTGATGCACCAGTTAACTTTTAACAGTGGTGAAAGCAGAAGAATTATTATCTCTTCTGACTAATAATGACTCTTCAAGCACTTAACTGAGGGCTAAATACTGAACTCTAGTTCTAAACTATAGGAATGCGTTTATCCCCTTTCTAATTAAAAAGTTGTCCACCTGTTAAATGATTCAATGTGAATGCTGAATGTTTTTTTTTCATCAGATTTACAAGAAAGCTGTATGTCAAAGTTCATGAGAACATAAGTAAAGCCACCTCTACTAAAACCAAGTAAATTAATAAAGAAATCTCAGGCAAGAGCAAGATTCCCCATTGTGTTAGAATCATTTTGCATGAAGATAGACAAGCAAAATTTAGGGATAGAAAGCGGGGGATGGTGAGTCCTAGTCCTGCCTTAGTCATGAAAGCCAGTTGGGTGATCTTGGGCAAGTCACTGTCTCTCAGCCCAACCCACCTCAGAAAACTGTTGTTGTGGGGGAAAATAGGAAGAAGAAGGTATGTTGGATATCTTCATTGCCTTGAGTTATTTGTATATAAATATAAATAAATAAATAAATAAATTCATATTTGTTTACTTATTTACTATTTATTTATATTCACTATTTATTTATATTTACTGCCCAGAACCCTTCTGTGAGGGAAGTGGACAGTTAAACAAACAAACAAACAAACAAACAAACAGACAGACAGACAGACAGACAGACAGACAGACAGACAGACAGACAGATTCCATGTTCTTCTAATTGCACTTTAGATGTTTCCACTTTTCCTGAAGCATCTCCCTTTTGTTCAGAGTTAAGAGCTCATTCACCAGCAGAGAAGCTAACTTTTAAAATGCTAGCCTTTTAAGGGATATATATATAAATCGTGACTTGTGCCTGAAAGCTAAGTGGAAGCAAATGGAGATTTCAGGGCAGATCAGGACTGCCAGGTGGCCCGGCTGCATCTGAGAACTGTCTCCAGCCAAACTCTTCCATTCCATTCTCCAGAGAGGGAGAATAGTTATTTTTAGAATCATGTGTGAAAGCTAACGTCAACAGCCACGATGATTAAAGTGGCGATCGGCTGAATGTGAAAGCTGCATGACTGTTCACCACACCTATAAAGTTGGCCCAATTTAGCTGACATTTAATGTTTTATTGGAAATTATTTGCTACTTGATGGAGTGCCCGCATACAGTACATGTGTTGTTGAAAGTATCTCTTCATTTGTTCAGATCTGGTAATTTGAACAAGAATTTCCACTAACAAAATACCCAATCCATTTCAGTATACAGAAAATAATTCACTGCTTCATAAATGCAGATTCTCTGGAATATATTTATCATCCTTTCATTTTTGTTGTTGTCTTTATCTGTTCAATTATATGTTAAGATACTAGATACTAGGCTTGTAGCTTTGTTTTGCTAATTTAGATCAGTCTTCCTCACCTTTTTACCTTCTACAAGTGTTAGGACAACAGGTTAGGATTAGAATATTAGTACAACGCATTTAGTTATAAACTGCTTAATCACATTTTAAGCTAATAGGTTACATAAATCTAGTCATAGTGATGTCAGGTGCAAAGGATCAGGACCATACGTTAAGTTGCATCACAGAAATTTTATTCAAGTCTATGCACAAGAATCTAGTTGACTAAATTTAATACTAAATTGTCACCAGATAAGGGTTAATGGAATTCAAGAGAGCTTGAGCTTGGATTGTTGCTGGCAACATCAAGACTCTAAGCTGATGATACATTTAACCCCACCTCCCCAGCTCTACCTGATCATGTCCAACTGATGATCACACTTCAAAATAGGTAATCATTTTTCTTGTTAAAAAGAAACCTCAGAAACTCTTCTCCAGTTCTCCAAAATTACTAAGTGTTTTCTCCTCCTCCTTCTCCTTCTCCTCCCCTTCCTCCTCCTCGTCCTCTCTTGAAACAAGCTTAGACTATAAGAAATTAGCATCAGTACAAATCACAGACAAGCACAACATTGTTCTGTTCTACTCATGGCCTAGAAAGAAGGAAGATAATATATACAATGGCTAAATATAAACAGAGAGAAAGCTTTTCTCCCTTCTAGCACTGTAGATGTTATCTAGTTGGGTACTGAAACATTTGCAAGAAAACATCCAAGCTCAGAAAGCACCAAGGACTCCCCAGTTCAACTCTTAGTTACCAATATTCTATTAGTATGCTTATTTCTAGATGTTAATGGATTCCTCTAAACTTCCCCCAAGCCCAACAACCATGGCTAAATCCAATGAAAATCTATATCTGATATGTCACTGATAAAGCTGTTGGACTGGCTAACCTTATACCAATTTAGGAATTCTGATCCCAGTGAGCACACCCAACTACAGATGAACAGAATGTCTCTATTTGGATCCTAAAGTACAAAGTTTATGAGTGACTCATGCACTTTATGTGGATTGTAGCTCATCCTTCCCTCTCTAGTTCTCAATCCTTTATCACATGCATTGCTTATATTATCATGATTTACCAATTCTTCAAATAAAATTATACCCACAAGGAAAAATCAGATTTATATTCCTGAGTTTCCTAATTGCTCCTACTCAGGAATGATTAAAATAGTAGAGTCTTTATGGTAATTTACCCAGTAGAGTCCATAGAGATAGGTCAAAATCAGCAAAAGAGTGAATTATGTATTATCATGAGAGTCTTACCCCTTTTTTAAACATTTATGCATACAACATCAATACACACAAAATAGGTGGGGCTTGCATTGATTGATACTCAATTTACTCTTAGGTATCTGTGTAAAAACAGCTGTTGGCTAGTCATGCTCTCACCTATTGAAATGAAAGCCAGTGGGATAATGTTACGAACTAGATATATTACTGGAGATAAAGTTATCTCAAGAGCTAACCTTTCTTCCTCTGTCTTCTTTTACTATTCAGGAGGACAATTGCTGACCCTGACAAGCAGTTTTTAATACATCTGATGTATTACAAGGTTACTGCATTACTTCCTGGCAGAAAATATTCCATAATATTCTTTAGTAGAGCATATATCTACTGATGGCCCATCTCGTTATTAGGCACACTTTTCATTATAAAACTGAGAATTAAGACAATTTGTTCTTACTCTATTCAGACTTGTTTGTTAAGCATGATTGAAAGGATTCTAAATAACATTGCCAACCTGCTTGCTTGGCTAGTTTATGATTGAATGAACCCAGAAAATGGATTGATCCAGCAACCAAGTTAAGTATGTCATGCAAATTCAACACATCAGTCTGTATTGGTTTAGGATGTTTCCCCTCCATCAATTCAGAGATATGGAGAAGGATGCAGGGAGAGACCAAATGAATTAAAAAGAGGGAGAAAAGACATCAGCCTTATTTTAAGCTTACGTAGTTATTTATAGTTTATAGTTTAGAAGTATTTCCCAAATTTATACCAAAATTAAAGACTAATTTAATTATTTTTATTTTTCCTAAGTTCTTTGGAAGTTAGGTCTCAAAATTTACAGTGTGTTTTGAACTGTGATAGATATTTAGGAATGCTCCACAAACATTTATAATATGAAAGTGTGGAATTTGCACTGTGTGCTGAATTTTTATGTGAATAATTAAGAATGCCACTTGAATTCTAACTGCATCCTGATGACCAAAATATAGAAGTTGGTGGACCTAGATGCAATACTTAAACAACTCACAGTTCAAGGTATTCTGTGTATACATGTTTCCATTTTTATTGCATGACATGGAAATTTTTTTACATCAGAATTTTGAATTGGGTATTAAAGTCATCCTCTAATTATACATAAAAGACACACAGGATTTCTGGAATGCAACCTTTCAAAATTTTGCCCACTTAACGGAAGGCTTTCTAGCTGGCTTACAGTAGATCAGTAATAATAAAACAAGAAGCTAGTAAACTTGTCATTAATGAATTTTTTTCCTGTCTATTTAACCATGCAGGGTTGGAGGAGATGCAGAAAATATCAGAATATTATAGGAAAATGCATTCCCCTCATTTTCAACAAATCAGATGTTAAGACGAGATAAACAGAAGCAAATAAGTACATTACTTATTTTAGAAACTGAAAAATGAGGGAAAGTATTCTAGGATATTTAATTCCATGGGTTGTCAACCCTACAAAGGTTTATTAGAGAATATTTTCCATGAATTTATTTTTCTGCCCAGTTTAAACTGGGACTGTTTCCAACATACCCTTTTGAATATAGCTCTGAAGAAAAGTACATCCAAACTTTCCTTTGTAAGTGGTTATTTGCAGTCTTGAATCAACTAAATTTTCTCTTCCATTTATCTGCCCTGTGCTTTCCCCTATGCCTTTACTATTGGTTTCTTCGTCTTTTATGTACATACTACTAAGGGGGGAAAAATCAAACATCTTATAGCTTGAGCACATCAGGTTACCACCTATGTATAAGGAATACTTTAAAAATAAGTACTGTAATTCCTTCATTGAAAACAGTGCAACCAAGAAAGAAATGAGCTTCCGCATCCACACATTTTCATGGACAAAATAGCAATTTTGACCCTTTGTTGGTCCTGGGCTAAGAATTACATGACAGACTTCCTCATACTTCAAGCCTTAACCTGATTCCTTGATTTGCTTGGCTACATAAATAATAATAATAATAATAATAATAATAATAATAATAATAATAATAATAATAATAATAATAATAATAATAATAATAAAGTAGGAAGGGACCTTGGAGATCATCTAGTTCAGGGGTGGCGAACCTATGGCACGGGTGCCAGAGGCGGCACTCAGAGCCCTCTCTGTGGGCACGCGTGCCGTCGGCCCAGTCCTAGGCCTTCAGCTGGGTTTTATAAAATCTTTTCGCTTTAGGCCTCCGCCGCCATGTACAAAAAAAAAAGGTTCAATCAATCAGTCAATTTCAACTTCTCGTGGAAAAAAAAAGACCTTGCAAAGTTGGAATTGATTGATTGAACTTTTTAGTCCCACCCAATCTGCCGTTACCACCGTAGCCACGCCTACGCAATGGGCCACGCCCAGCCAATGGGCCACACCCACCCAGCACCCGACGATGCATAAGTGGGTTTTGGGTTGCAGTTTGGGCACTCGGTCTCTAAAAGGTTCGCCATCACTGATCTAGTCCAACCCCCTGCTCAGGCAGGAAACTCTATACCATTTCGGACAAATGGCTGTCCAGTCTCTTCTTAAAAACTTCTTTACATTAGACAAGAGGCAGAGGCATCCACAGAATTCAGTGACTTTAGTGACTTAACAAAATAAGTTTCAAGCCCCACCTCCTATGTAAATCCATGCAACATCACAACACATATGCAGAAAAGATGGCATTTGCCTTACTTTCTATTCTTACTGTCAAGAATTCATTGTCATAGGAGCTATGAAATCATTGAGCACATATAACTTCAAAAAAGATTTGAACCTTGACTCAAGCACAGCATTTCTTGGCTACTACCCAGGGTTATATTTTTTTGCCTCCAAAAGAGGCACCAGGTCTTATTTTTGGAGAATGTCTTACCCGCTTACCTTAGGACTGCCACAGCCAGGCCTCCTGGGCGCTGACACCTGTTGTGCTGCTGCTCAACTTCTTCTGTGGCCTCTTGCATCCGCTTGCGGCTAGACGCCACATGGCACATCGCGCCTGTGCCGCCACTCATGGTAGGAGGCTGTGTGGCACATTGTGCCAGTGCCAGTGCTCGTGGCAGGAGTCTCTGTGGCGCGTCGCTCCAGTATTGCCACTCACACATGCCACAGCACAACACACCACACGGCTTCTTGCTGTGAGTGGTGGCACCTGGTGTCATGCGCCACATGGCGTCCTGCCACAATCGGCAGCACTGGCGTGATGCACCATGATCGGCAGCACTGGCACGATGTGCCACATGGCATCTGGTTGCGAGCAGGGGCACCAGTGTGATGCGCCACATGGCGTCTGGCCACAAGTGACCACAAGCGGCCACAAAAGATGTCGGGCAGCAGTGCAACAGATGTTGGGGTGTGGGAGGCCTGGCTGTGGCAGTTCTAAGGTAAGCGGGTGCGGGACGTGATTTTTACCCCTACGCCTCACCCTACCTCATACAACCAGATGGTGGGACGGGGTGGGCAGGGTCTCTACTAGCGCTTATTTTTGGGGTAGGGTTTATATTAGGTGCACACATAAAAATCAAACTAGGGCTTATTTTCAAGATAGGTCTTCTTTTCAGGAAACACGGTAATAAAAGTAGGTATGTCCTTTTTCAGACTTCTATTCAAGCCCCAAAAAAAGAGATGTCACTGTTTTTATAAGATTGATTCATTAAAGCAACTAACTTATTAGATAGTATGCTTCAAAGGAAAATAGATATACTATTTTATGTTAATTGAATAAGTCATATGAGGACTAATATATACTAGCTGTGAAGAATAATACGAGCCAAATTTATTCTCGCCTACTTTAGTCCTGGCTGGCTATGAATTAATAATAATAATAATAATAATAATAATAATAATAATAATAATAATAATAATAATAATAATAATAATAATAATGTTGGAAGGTACCTTGGAGGTCATCGAGTCCAACCCCCTGCTCAGGCAGGAAACCCTACACCATTTCAGACAAATGGCTGTCCAGTCTCTTCTTAAAAACTTCCAGTGTTGGTGCATTCACCGCTTCTGGAGGCAGGTTGTTCCATTGGTTAATTGTTCTAACTGTCAGGAAGTTTCTCCTTAGTTCTTGGTTGCTTCTCTCCTTGATTAGTTTCCATCCATTGCTTCTTGTCCTGCCTTCAGGTGCTTTGGAGAATAGCTTGACTCCCTCTTCTTTGTGGCAGCCCCTGAGATATTGGAACACTGCTATTATGTCCCCCCTCATCCTTCTCTTCATTAAACTAGACATACCCAATTCCAGCAACCGTTCCTCATATATTTTAGCCTCCAGTCCCCTAATCATCCTTGTTGCTCTTCTCTGTACTTTTTCTAGAGTCTCAACATCTTTTGGTGAGCTATCATAAAGTAATGGTTTGTAGGAATACAATTTATAAAATGCTTTTAACAGTTATGGAAAATATTATAATATAATTTATTATAATTACTATAATAATATGAATTATTTTTTCAGCATAGCCACAGCAGAAAGGCATTTCTACAGGAAGTGGTGATATAGCCACCAAACAGGTTTACATTATTATCTTTCTTATACTGCACATTGTACTAAATTTCACACCTAAATGTGGTAAATGTATATGCATACATGCTTGTTCTCAGGACATTTCCAGATGCTTATTATTTCCCCCTTTACGTCAATTTAGTGTAACATCTACCACAAGGAGGCAATTTTGTAGTCTATATAAAACAAAGAGCTCCATCAGAATCAGCAGCCTGTTTCTTGCAAACCCACAAAAGAGTGGTTTTGCTGGTAGCTGCAAGAACATCTCAAAGATCAGGAAGCTGATGATTTATGCCTGCAGCGGATATAGTTTATGGCTTTCTTGTAACAAGGTTCTTATCAATGATCTCATCATGGATGAGAGGGCAGCTCTGACAGATATTACTGAACTCTGGATGGACATGTCACATGTATGTCTGTATGTGGTTCATAGAAATATACTTATCTCGGTTTCAAGTGTGGCATCAGCCTTGACCACAGGGCAGGAAGTGAGGTGGGTTGATGGCTATTGTTATCTGGGTCTCTTTTTTGGCTTTTAGAGACACAGTTTTGCAGAGAACACTATGTGAGATCCTGTTTATGAAGTTGGGCTTTAGAAGACAAATGGTAATGCTGCTATGTTCCTCCCTACTGCATAGTAACATTGCTACTTAGATGTTCAGTGTGTGACTGGATTGATAGTGGAGCTTCCTAGATTTATGGAACTAGAAGACTTCGATCTGTCTTCTCTAAGTACAGAGTTTGAAGTGGCTCAGGAGTTCATGGCCATCAAGGCAGTCATGAATCTGATGTAAACCATCAAGTCCCAAAGTATGGTATATGTTTATGGGTCACACATTGGATCTGTTTTTGTTTGTTTGTTTGTTTCAGGCTAGGGGTGATGTGATCTTGGAGAAAATATGATTTTGTTTGTTTCTTGTCATGGACAGATCACTCTTAGATTGTTTTGGCTCTTGCGATCTCAGTTCTGCCTGCAGGTACCTAAGGTCAATTTGATTAGAGCTCTGCAGATGCCTGGTGGACAAAAGATGGCTAAAGAGACCAGTGTAAGTGTGGTTCGTGTAAGTTATATGATTACATCATGGTTGGCAGTGGTAAATACTGTATATGTTGAAGAGAGACTCATTTCTCTGCAATACACAACTCTAAAAATGTTTGGAGAAAGCCATTGTTCAACCTTCTTGCATTTCCAATGAGTGTGTGCAAATTGTCTTACTGTCACATGTAATGGATGATGAAATTCCACACTGATGTAACTATGGAAACTTTTTTGCCATCTAATTAAGTAACACTTGGCAGCTTTTGTTTATATAAGACTTAAGCAATTAAAGAGTTCAAGATAGGTACAATACGATGTAATAGTGGTTACCTTCTTGGACAGCTTTCAAAGGAGGTCAAAGTAGGGTCAAAGTAATTCATGTAGAGCATGGGTGTCAAACTTGATTACGTCACATGACGTATCATGGCTTATCGCGATATTCTTTGCTTTTGAAGAGCTGGGATGGGCATGGCCTGCACATGACGTATCCGGTCTACAGGCCACCAGTCTTACGCCCCTGATGTGGAGAAACTCTTATTGGTGATTACTGTTCATTACTGCTATATAAAGAGATGAAACCCTAGAAAAGAAAATAATGAAGAAAAATGGGAAATATTTTCCATTTGGTTTTTCTGCCCCCCCCCCAAAAAAAACAAACCAGAGGTGAGGGCAGGAAATATTATTTCTCCTAAATTGTGCTATTTGTTTCAGAATTACTGCAACATTTTTACAGTAATTATTCCTGCAAAGGACCTGATTTGCACGCAACTGATGCAAAATGGAATAGGTTGATTATTAATTAGTGCAGTAGTTGCTGACTGTCTACCAGGAACAATTTTAAATATTGCTGTGACATTTAAAACCCTGAACAGTTTAGGGCTTATCTGAATGATTGTTTTATTTGCTAGAAAGATGTACAGACATTTTAGAGGCCTTTTCAAAGATTTCTTTGTTGCTAGAGTACACATGTTTTAGACATATCTGGATAACAGGAAATAGAATCCTTCATATTTTTGTAGTCCAGATATAATACACTTAAGTGGTAAGAGCTAAAGTATCAGGCTGGTAAAAACAAGAATTTATAGCTGTAAAATAGAATAAAAACAGCAGTGGTAGACCTAAGTAACAAAAAATAAATAAAGATCTAGTATATTTGTGTTTAGCAGAAACAGTTTTTGGTGTAATGCTTAAAGCACCAGACTAGAAACCTGGAGACCATGATTCTAGTCCTGCTTTAGGCACAAAGAGTGTTGGGTGACTTTGGACCAGATGTTCTCACTCAACCCTAAAATGGAGGCAATGGTAAACCACTTCAGAATTTTTGCCAAGAAAACTGCAGGGGTTTGCCTAGGCAGTCACCAGAGTTGACACTGCCTTGAAGGCACAAACAAATATATTTATGTAACAGAAGATGGTGGAAAAGATATGCTGTGCCAATTTTCTTCCCTTCAAGGAGAGTATTGCATAGATAGATAGATAGATAGATAGATAGATAGATAGATAGATAGATAGATAGATAGATAGATAGATAGATAGATAGATAGATAGATAGATAGATAGATAGATAGATAGATAGATAGATAGATAGATAGATAGATAGATAGATAGATAGATAGATAGATAGATAGATTATATTAATATAAGAGGGTAGACTTGATTTTAATATAAGAAAATAGATCTTTTTTTCTAAATAATGTAATAGAATAGAGCTGCAGACTTAGTTTTTATTTTCAGGTATCTTATTTTTCACAAGTAAATTTCATACATGAAGACTAGGTATTTTTCAGGTATAGATGCTGGGTGTCTAAGTCATACAAACAATATTGGCTCCATTGTACTTGGGATCAGAGCCATGATTTATGTGTTTTGATTCCTATCGATTATCTTTCCTTTTTGCCTTTCCAAAAGGAATTCTGGGTTTGTTCTTTCTCTGAAACTACACTTTCTAATTTAATTGCTTACATATATTACTTCTAATTTAGAAAAGGGTATTGGCCAGAACTCAGTGTTCAAAATATTGTCTATCAGGGTTTCTGATGAAGCTCACCAATGGGGTGCGATTCAGCCCACTGGTGAAAAGAAGTAGACTTCCACTTAGTTTCATTTTTCCACTAAGAATAAAGCTGCAATTTAGGAATCTATACTTGATCTCCAAATCCTGGTCAATCATATCCTTCTCTGCCATAAATAAACATTTGTGTCAGATCTACAAACCAAAATTTTAGAGCACTGAAGATTTTAGAGCACCACCATTATTTTAGAACATTAGTGGGTCTTTTAGCTTTTGGGGTTATGCCTTGGACTTAATAAAACAAAGATTGAAAACAAGCTTTGAAGTAGACTAGTTCTGTCTTTGTTTCTAATTAACATGAATAAATCATTAGGAAACAACTACTGGCAGTCTTTAATTGCAAAAAGGTTGCACCATGAAAAGATTATGAAATACCAAAGCACTAGTCTATAGTCAATTATTGGCTATAATAATAGGGAGCAGTAGAAATTATAATCCAGTATATTTAAAGAACATGAGATTGTAAAAGGCTTTTTCATTGTAATACACTGCTATCCTGCAACCTTTTTGGACCCAGTGCCTTCCAGGTAATCTATAAAATATAAACTATTATATTTATTTCTTAATCATTAGAAGTGCTTTTATGCTTAACTGATTTGATGCTAAGTGACTAGTACTTATCAGGTACAAGTACCCCTTCTCTCTGCATGCTACATTCAGTACTGGTGGGCCAGAGGCCGTCCTGTGGTGTAGCACCAGTGATTATGCTGACAATTTTCTAGGATCAGGCCATGATAATACTTTATAAAGCCATTTTATACTGCCATTTCATCTTTTCTCTTGAAAAGGATTTGGAGATTTTGGACAAAAGCTGAGCATCTGTGTAAGAAAGAGTTTGATTTTCACAGTAATAGCTGGAAAGAAATCCTGACCCATCTTCAGGCTTGTTTGTCCTCCAATGGTGGAAAGTGCCAGGCCTCATAAATGGGACAGGTGGTGACTTTTTAAAATCAGTCCTTTTTTTTTAGTTCACGCTGACTTTCCTACCCAGTCCTCCAATTGAAAAGTTGTTCCAGCCTAGCAAAGAAAAAATCAGAAAATGACATAAATGCTGGAGACCTTTTTCAGCACTGCAGCTGGCCTTTTCATTTTGAATGGGTTTAATGCAATCAAATGCCTATTTACACTAAATTGTTCTTCAACTTTTGCTGCAATTCAGACATTTGTGTCTTTGAAAAGTCTCCAGCTGTAAATATGGATCCTGCCCCACACCTTGATGCCTGGAATCAATATGTGTTTCTCGCATCTGCGAGAACTAAATAAGACGTTTTTTTGACAAGTAATACCCCGAAAAAGCCAGACTGTGTTATATTTTTGTTTTTGGACTACAGCCAGTGCAGACCTGCAAAGTCTGCATGTTTGACATGTTTATGGATCCATGGTGTCACCCTGGTTTTAGACACGCTTCCAGCAACTCAAGTAACACATTGGTGTTTTTTTTTAAATTAATTGACTTACAAATGACCTTCCATTATAATTTTTAAAACATCAGATGAAGGCATACTAGAGAACATAGCAGACTGACAGCAGACTGACGTGACTTGAAAACCCAGCAGACTGACATGATTTAAAAAGACAATGTTTCCTTTCTGATTTTCTGTCAGAAAGATGCTGTATTTTGAATCACAACCACAAAGTACTGATTTTAAGAATGATTGTGGTACACATAGATGGATGGCACATTTATTTTATTTACAGCATTCCTGTGCTCTGTAATGATGGGTTTTGGGAGGGCATCTTATAACAGTAAACTGTTAAAATTCAGTATCATTACAGATAATCCTCAAATTGGAACCCTTCATTTAGTGACTGTGTGAAGTTACAACGGCACTGAAACAAGTCCCTTATGTCTTGTTCTCCTACTTGCAACCTGTGCAGCATCCCCATGGTCACATGATCAAAATTTGGACTCTTGGCAATTTACAAGGGGTCACGTGATCACCTTCTCAGCCAGCTGCTGACAAGAAAAGTCTATGGGGAAAGCCGGATTCACTTAACCAGAGTGTGATTCATTTAACAACTGTGGCAAAAGATAGTAAAATCAGATGTTTCACTTAACAGCCACCTTGCTTAGAATAATAACTTCATTGTCACTTTGAATGTACACTAATCGGCACACATTAAAATGAAATTTTGTTGCATACAGCTCTCAAAGGGTCACCACCTCCAATATATACTACATAAATATGACAAAAATAAATAAATACAGGATTATGCATATACCCACGTATATTACATGGCACAGAGAAACAACACAATATGGAAATAGCAATGGAAATTCTGGGTCCCAGTCGTGGTCATTAAACAAGGGCTACCTTTATTCCATAAATAACTGATTAAGCCATTAATTAGCTATTAATTACTAATGAATTAATTAAGTGATTAAACTGGAGAACAGTTTGGCGTTGTGGTTAAAGCAACAGGCTAGAAAGCCGGAGACTGAATTCAAGTCCTGGTTTAGCCATGAAAGCCAACTGGGTGACCTTGAGCTAGTCATCCTGTCTTAGCCCAACTCACCCCGCAGAGTTGCTGTTGTGGAGAAAATAGAAAGAAGGAGTATTAGTATGTTCACTGCCTTGAGTTTTCTATAAAAATAATAAAGGCAGGATACAAATAAAAGGCAAATAGAAACCTAATAAAGAGGCATGTCTTCCCTTTTTTATCTGGTTTATAGGGCCAACGAAACAAATCTCAGAGGAGTCTTCCATAACTGGGATGCTGTTTCCGAGAAAGTTCTCCTTCTCTCTGACAGCAAGCTGCACACACTGGTGGGACTTCAAGCAGGGTGTTTTCAGATATTCACTTTGCTGAGCAAGTTGTGCTGAGCAAGTTGTGCCTTGGGAAGTAGTCAGTGCAGCACAGATTCTGCTAGGTAAAAATGATTAATACGGAAGCTTTCAACATGGTCCTTTTGACACAACTTTTTAAATTCTGAAGACCCTGCCTGAGGTTAACAGCACTGTTAGAATTGCAAAAGTTGGAATATAACATTTCAAATAGAAGAAGCTACATAATAAATACCCAAAGGTTGATGTTTAATAATTTTGATAGCAAATAACAGTTAGATGATGATGATGATGATGATGATGATGATGATGATGATGATGATGATGATAATGATATCTTGAGCATGTTAAATATGGATCACTCCACAATTTCTCTGTGAAGGGAAAATCATAATGATAAAAAAAAGCTAACAAATACCAGCACTCCAAAACTAACAGGATGTTCAAAACTAGTGCTCGAAGGGGAAAACTGTAAAAATAACGCAACCCTTCAATCTTCTTAATCCTCTGCAAGATTTTGCAGTCAACTTTGGTCGGCATTTTTGTGTGTGAAGCAATTTGCTTTAATAATGCAGTACGCTGTGATCTTCCTGCTGATAGAGTCCAGAACTAGGTGTCTTTGGATATGTTGTGCTGTATTACTAACCCTGAGGGGTCAGGAGTTTAGACAGCCTAATGAACAAAAGCAGTCTGTCCTCTCCGGGTACATCTGGTTCACTAGCAACATTTGGTTTTCTTTCTGAGACTTGTGTCACATTCAGACATTTTCCATTAAGAAATTTCTTTTGAGATCCCTGTGAAATATTTTTAACCTTACCACTATTGTACCCTATTAAATCAATCAAATTAATATTTAATGGACAACTTAAGTAAATCTTTGCAAAATAATATTACATCATGATTGGGCTTTTGTTTATATCTCTTGGCATTTTGTTCTGTTTGAATAATCAGGCAATTGTATATCTGTTGGATATTCCAGCATGAAGAACTCTGTGTAATTCCTTGATAACTGAATTTTTGCTGGTTTGTGGGTACAAAGAGAGACTCCTGCTGTTCATTGGGAATGCAAGGTCATTATATCCTGGCACTGAATTAAATTTACAATAAAGGCAAAACTCTGGATGGAAAGCTCTTAATGATGGGAATGTTTGTCATTTTACTTCTGCTCGGTAGGCAAAAGTTCTCTTGAGGGCCAAGAGTAATGAAAAAGTTCTAGGCCTTGTCAGAACAGTTTTGTTTTAATAATCCCGGATGAGTTTTTAACACACTGTCCAGCATGCAGATTAATCTTGCACAAATATCTCTAGCACACAGATATTTCAGACAAAATGCCCATAGCAAAGAGTTTTCAATAAGGAGACTCTTACAGTGTTTCTCAACTTTGGCAAGTTTCAGAGGGGTGGACTTCTACTCCCAGAATTCACCCAGCCAGCTTGCTGGCTGGATGAATTCTGGGAGTTGAAGTCCACCCCTTTGAAACTTGCCAAGGTTGAGAAACGGTGCTTTAGAAGATGGTGATGGTCATAGTTTGTGCTGTCCTTCCAACATGAAGAAAGCAAAAGTGGGCATGAATATAAACTTATAAAATTGGCGTTCAGGATCTGCACAAAATCTGAAATTGATGCAGGTGTTTCTTCTGAGCACATCATAGCAAAACCTCAAAACCTATTTTGAAAAAAAAATTGAAACAACCTAATATGACAGATTTATCTATGACTTGCGGAATAATAAAAGGTTTGTTTATGCAACATTGATAGGATTTTATTCACTTATTTTTCAAATTTAGTCCTTAGTATGCATAAGATTTATCAAATAAAAGTAAAACAATAGAAATCTTTTAAAAACAATAACTTATTTAATCATTAATCCATCTTTAAAAGACTGGTTAAAGAAGAATTGTCAAAACTTTGCTAAAGAGGGAAGGTATTAGCTTAGATACTAAAAGCAACACTCAGAAGAATAGATTGTATAGTTCAGGAATGGAGAAGGCCATCTGTTTTGTCTCTACAAATGGACATCTTAATGTAAGGATGTCTTCAGAAGGGTCTTTTCTGCTCATGCAGAGTTGTATCAAGATCTAATATATTGGTGGTGGCGATGGTGGCGGTGTTTTTGTCTTTGTTAGGATTGTGCTGAGGAGTCAACCCACAAGGCAGATGAAGCATGTTCTAGTTAGCAACCTAATTGCCACATTTTGCACCAATTAAAAGCTTCCTAAAATTGCTGAAGGCTAGCTTGAGTGTGTTTCCTTAATTTGCTCATCAGAAAGTTTAAAAGGGAAGTTAAAATCATTGTTCTGTTCCCATTAATCAGCAATAACCAGGTTAGTCAGAAAGCCTATCTGATTTCCATTTATAGTTCCCCCACACTGATTGCAGGACTATTTTTTCCCCTCAGTTTTTGCTATCAAACCAAGTGGTTTATGAGTGCTCCTGAGTTGTGCTGTTGCAAATGTGAATCTCAGGGGCAAATAGTGGACCTATGTCCTATGGAACAGAGGACAATCGCCAACATGTAATATATGTTCTGTAGGACAAGAACTTCATCACTGTTGACATGAATAGTTTAAAGAACTACCATCAGACATTAAACAAAAACTTACTTGTTTTGTTCTTGTTTAACAGGAACAGAACAATAACAGGATCTTCTTGGTTGCATGAGGTACAACTACAGCTAGTGCCACCTAGTGACTAAACTTTGTAATGGATAGGTATTACCATGCATTGACTGCAAGGAGGAGCTGCTAAAAGTCTATGAAGATTCTCAGTTATCCAGGTGATGGTTGTCCCAAAAGTGCTTTTTCAAAAGGCAACTGGACTTTATTGTTTTTTCTCCTTGAAAGCACTTCAGTTCTGAACTGAATAAGCTTCTTGGATGAAAAGCAAAACGCTTTCAAGGAAAAAAAATCAAGAAAGTCCAGTCGCCTTTTGAAAAAGCACCTTTGGGGCAAATGTCTCTGGAGATTCTCAGTCATCCAAATCATAATAATCTCAAAATGCTTTTTCAAAAGGCAAATGGATTGTTTTTTTCCTTGAGAAAGAAGAACAACAAACATTTTATTCTTCTTCCTCAAGGAAAAAAACCCAGTCCAGTTGCCTTTTGAAAAAGCAGTTTTGAGACCTTTGGGGCAACTTTTGCTAAATGAAAATTATTTCTGAGCAGATATTGGAAACTGATCTTACTGTAGCTACAGAAACAGGCATTGCAAAAATTCTGCTTCCAGCTGATTGCAAAAAGAAAAAAGAAAACTGCAGCAATGTTAAAAGGCCACTAACATGAAAGCAACTTTATGATAAATATTTATACCATGTTGGATTTTTTTTCATGATATATGTGGTTAAGATGGCTTCTTGTGACTAAATCTACCTACTGTAGCTTCCTAGTATGCTGATTAGACTAAACATTTCATATTCCTAGAGTTTAAAGCAAATGGGACTATGCTGCAAGTGGAAGTAAAATGCCTTTTTTCAAATATCCACCAAATTTTGTGGGTTTTTTAAAGGGAATAATTTAGCTATAATTTCTGCTGATTTCACAGTTCATCCTAGATGAGTTCATTGTGATTGTCAAATTAAACCATACTAGGACAATGCAAAATACTTAAGTGCTAAGATAGTTCTTGATTTACAACCAATTGGGAGAAGAATCTTGGTTGGTCAGTGAAACAGTTGTTAAATGAGATGTCACATGATCATTTTACTCAGTGACTGCAATTTTGGTAGTCCTGGTTTTGGTCATTAAGTGATCTTGTGGGGCATTAAGCAGACAGAGTCCTAGGTAAGTGAAGGAGGCCCTAGGATGCCCAGTGCAGGCTCTGCACAAATTGGTGTGTGTGTATGTGTGCTACAGTGCAGTACCAAGTTGCAGCCATCCCTGAAAGCTCAAATACCCATCTAAAACATCAGCGCAGTTACCCAGGCCCGGGAAACTTCACTGCCCACCAAGTCCACCAGTACAATCAAAGCTGCT
Organism: Protobothrops mucrosquamatus; assembly: GCF_001527695.2. Classification (NCBI taxonomy): domain Eukaryota; kingdom Metazoa; phylum Chordata; class Lepidosauria; order Squamata; family Viperidae; genus Protobothrops; species Protobothrops mucrosquamatus. The sequence goes on along the minus strand of NW_015386678.1, from coordinate 289,226 downwards.
TAGACCAGGAAGATTCACCACCCAGCCAGCCCATCAGCGCAAGCAAAGCTGCCTTGGTCTGAGAAGACTCACTGCCCATCCAGCCCACCAGGTGCCCAAGTTACCTTTGCCTTTTTCTCTAGCTAGTGATATAGACATGCACAACCTATGCTAAGCACATCCTTCTTATTAAGGCTTTGTGCCATTCCCCAAGCAGTTTCCATTCTTGTGGTGTTTTGGAAGCCTCCTTAACAACTTTACTTGTGCTGGTGGGTGAGGCAGACAGTGAGGCTTATTGAACCCAGGCAGTTTTACTTGCCCTGATGGATTGGGTGGTTGACTGGGATCGGGGGAGGAACTGGGTGGAGGGAGTTGCAGTGCCTCTGAGGCTGTAAGTGCAGGCAGGCTGCCAAGTGCTCAAATTTGCATAGCGTGACCATGGGAGCACTGCAACAGCCATAACTTCGGACGTAGGTCCCTTCGTTCAGTGCTGTCATAAATGACTGAGAACTACCTCCAGACTCAACGTTTACAAGTGCTTGTCATCCACTTACAGCATTCATATGAAAGGAAGCTTTCACATCAGCAAAGTTTTAGCTGAACAAGATATTTTACTGAGTTTAGAAAGTCTGATTAGGGGAAGGCACTTTACTAGGAACTTTGTGTACTCAATAACTCGGTCTTAGGAATAAAAACATTGAATGATTTAAATGTGGGTTGAAATAGGTTGAACGTTTGTGGAGAGGATGATCTTTGAAATTCATGTTATGGCTGCTCATCAACCCACATTTAAGGGAAATTCACATAACAAAACTGGTATTCTAAGGAACCTTGTCATGGGAAACTTGACTCTATGAGAAATGCTGCCCTACAGGAAAATTTTCAGGAGCACAAGTCAGGAGAAAGAAGAGTCTAAATGTTTTTCTAAGTTGGCAACTTTAAACTTGCTAGCTAAAGAATTCTGGAAGTTGAAGTCCACACAGCTTAAAGTTGCCAACTTAGAAAAACATCTACATTAGTTCCTGAATCCACACAGGGGCTGGGTTCACACACCAGCTAATCAGCTAATGATCTAGCAAATATATTGTACGACCTGCAAACCAAGACAATGATAACTTTGTCTTTTTGTGCTGCACATGTTGGGTAAACACTTGTTGTGTCTTAGTGTTTGGCAAATTGATGTTTTATATATTACAAAAGCCTAGAAAATGAATAAATTCAACAAGGTTAAGAATGGTATTTGAATATGGTTTTCATAATGAATGTCATTCCAAAGCTACTGTCTACAAATAAATGTGGTATATATAAGGATTGGGTCAAAATGTCCACAGCAAAGACAACCATGTACAGAATCATAGTAAAGAAAATCAAAATAATACGTTTGCAGTGGTTGACTCTTCAGTTTGAGAATATTACAGAGCCTTATTTCATCCCTGTAGCCTCAAACTATATAGAACAAGTCTTCTATGACATTCCTTCAGATACTTGAAAGGGCATATCCACAGTCATTTTTTTCTTCAAGAAAAAACATACCCACTTTCTTCAGACTTAATTTCTAGTTGCCTGATCATCCTGGCTATCTTCACCAGTTGGTTCCTCTGAATCTTTCTTAAAATGTAGCTTTCAAAATTGAACACAGAACTCTGATCAATGCAGAACGATTATCTCCCATGATTTGGAAAGTTAACTATGCTTCCACTGACCAGGCTAAAGTTGCACACTAATAATAATAATAATAACAACAACAACAACAACAGTAGTAGTAGTAGTAGTAGTAATAGTAGTAGTAGTAGTAGTAGTAGTAATAATAATAATAATAATAATAATAATAATAATAATAATAATAATAATAATAATAATAATAATAATAATAATAAAGTTGGAAGGGACCTTGGAGGTCATCTAGTCCAACCCCCTGTTCAGGCAGGAAACCATATACCATTTCAGACAAATGGCTCTCCAGTCTCTTCTTAAAAACTTCCAGTGTTGGAGCATTCACCGCTTCTGGAGGCAGGTTGTTCCACTGGTTAATTGTTCTAACTGTCAGGAAGTTTCTCCTTAGTTCTAGGTTGCTTCTCTCCTTGATTAGTTTCCAACCGTTGCTTCTTGTCCTGCCTTCAGGCGCTTTGGAAAATAGCTTGACTCCCTCTTCTTTATGGCAGCCCCTGAGATATTGGAACACTGCTATCATGTCCCCCTCATCCTTCTCTTCATTAAACTAGACATACCCAATTCCAGCAACCGTTCCTTATATGTTTTAGCCTCCAGTCCCTTGATCATCTTTGTTGCTCTTCTCTGTACTCTTTCTAGAGTCTCAACATCTTTTTTACATCGTGGTGACCAAAACTGGATGCAGTATGACCATTAGTATCAGCCAGATTATCATACATTTTATATACCTGTGCAACTCTACTTTTTTCTAAGTAAGGGACTTTACATTTGCCTCTGTTAAAGTTCTTTTACTTTCAGCATAATCTGTCAATATAGTTCTCAACTTTGTGCTTCTAGAATATTAGTCATCCTGTCAGTTTTCTGTTTTCTGTCAGCTGCCAATCTGATCATCATTCCCTCCACCTCTTCATTAGTTGATCCTGTTAAGGCAAAAGTAGCTCTTTCCCTTCTGCTTTGTCTACCCTCTGAAAGAGAAAGCTGTCAGCAAATCTGTCATACCTGTGAAATAGTATTTGCCTTTCTACACTACGAGTTTGAGGTCATTCTCTTTATTTTCCTGATTGAGAGCCACCTAGAGTTCAGTATAAGATGGGTGGCTACATAAATGCTTTAAATAAATATATACATACTAATTAATAATGTCAGTAAAAATGCGATTCCTGGGTATATCCATGTCACACGATAAATCAATCACGACCACCAGGAAAATTCAAACTAGAAAAATTTTAATAAATACCAAGCTTTCGTCGGAAACTTCCGACATCATCAGGGCTTAAGGCTAGATAATGGGAACAACTTATATAGAATTAACCAGCGCTAGCATCCGGCTCTTGGACCTCGTCATTGGTCCCAGCTGATTGAGGTGTACTCTGGACGTATCCTTGACATCAGTATCAAACCCTTTCCTGTTCCTCTTTCTTATACATGTAATACCACTCATCCCCTCGCCACCAATTCCTGGGCTACGCTGGGTCCTCTCCCCCCCTTTTTGGGTGATCACCGTCTTCGTGCTCTCCTCACCCTCCTCCACGTTACTCTCTTCCCTAAGAACTCTTATACGTGGTCCACTCCCCTTTGATGGGAGGCGAGTGCAGAGGTCTAGTACCCAACGGAAACCATGGACACCAATGGCAGACCAAAGGGGGGGATACCCCGAGTGACACGGGTACGGGGAGTCTTAAGAGAGAGGTTGGAGAGAGATGGATTGGAGGGGATGACATACACACAAATACCACTCCCGTGAGGGGAGAGGGGAAGATGGAAGAGGTAGAGCGAGGAGTAGCGCCCGACTCGCGATCTATTAGGGCGGTAGGGGTTGATTGGAGCTTGAGCGAGGCGCACAGTGGAGGAAGGGGAAAAGGGGGAAGAGCGAGTGGACCACGTATGAGAGTTCTTAGGGAAGAGAGTAACGTGGAGGAGGGTGAGGAGAGCACGAAGACGGTGATCACCCAAAAAGGGGGGGAGAGGACCCAGCGTAGCCCAGGAATTGGTGGTGAGGGGATGAGTGGTATTACATGTATAAGAAAGAGGAACAGGAAAGGGTTTGATACTGATGTCAATGATACGTCCAGAGTACACCTCAATCAGCTGGGACCAATGACGAGGTCCAAGAGCCGGATGCTAGCGCTGGTTAATTCTATATAAGTTGTTCCCATTACCTAGCCTTAACCCCTGGTGATGTCGGAAGTTTCCGACAAAAGCTCGGTATTTATTAAAAATTTTCTAGTTTGAATTTTCCTGGTGGTCGTGATTGATTTATCGTGTAACATATATACATACATAAATATTTTGAATGTACACTATGAAGATAACTGCACTTCAAAATAATAGTGGATAGGTCTTAGCCTTCTTTTGCATTACAGTACAACCTTGCTGATATTTGAAAATGCCATCATAATCCACCCAACTGCCTTTTTCAAGACTGAAGATATCCATTTAAACTAGAGTCAACAGTTTTCCAGAGCTTTCATGGAGTGGTTCAAAAGGCTCTAGTTATTGGTCAGTTGGCTATTTTTTTAGATTAATACTCTGACTTTTCCTCCAAGAGTTCTTCTCCTCAAACTTTTCTCTCAGGAAAATATAACAAAGTTATTCTCCTGGAGTGTTTTCATTCACTCTTGCTAGTTTTTCCTTTGTACAGGGAGCAATAATAGCATTTTTCCAATCATCGGGCACAGGTTGCAGCCTTTACACTCATTAAACAAACCATACAACCACTCCTTACACCAACCATTTAGCATTTCTCTAATTATAACATCTACAATTGTAGCCCAACCATTTTTCAACATAATCACAGTTTTTGATGTTTTCTTTTCATCATTTTTATAATGGTGCCAGCACCCAGAGATAAAAGTCATTACCCTAAATAGGATCTAGGTTGATCTGTTAAGTGACTTAGAAAGAACAGCAGGTTCTATGTCGGAGAATAGTTAAAATATGAAGAACAAAATAGCACATCTTCATCCCTTTGGACAATTTATGATCTTGACGCTGAATTGCCATCAATATTTGGTGATTTAGTTCCATATGGCCTGCTTATGACATGTGTAATTTGCTTTGCCTCATATACATTTACTCTGTTTTTTTAAGAAAAAAAAAACTAGTGCTTTTTCCTCACGCTGCATTATTTTGCAATTTATATATCAGCAGGGTTTTTGCCTAAAACAACAACAAAAAACAGCACTTCTTGAATTCTACATTTGAAGTTAGCAGTTAACAAAACAATCCTAAATATCAATCTGGCTCATTGGAGGTGTGGTGTTATGCAGTTAACCACCCATTATGCCCAAGTAATGTCTGTGTACTTAGTGCAGCCAAGATAAGTGGAAGTGGATGGCTTTGGGGGGAGGGACAGTCCCCATTCCTGTACAACACTGGGGGAAGAGGACTGGCAGACCAAGGGCAGGAGAGAGCCAGCCCAATAACAATGTGTTTCAGCTTGTCGGAGAACAGCGTGAAGCCAGCGTGAGCAGAAGATCAGAGAGAGGGAGAGAGAGGGGAGAGAGAGAGAGAGAGAGAGAGGAGAGAGAGAGAGAGAGAGGGAGACAAAGAGAGGGAGAGGGAGGGAGGGAGGGAGAGAGAGAGAGAGGGAGACAAAGAGAGGGAGAGAGAGGGAGGGAGGGAGAGAGAGAGGGGGGAGACAAAGAGAGGGAGAGGGAGGGAGGGAGGGAGAGAGAGAGAGAGAAACAAACTCATGCACAGCAGCCTCTAGTTCTTTTTAATTAAACTCTTCAATCAAGCTCCCCCCCCCTGCCCGGGTGTCCCAGTGTTTTCTTTTCTCTGGGAAACGGGTCCAAGTGGCTCTTTGAGTGTTTAAGGTTGCTGACCCTTGATCTAGGCCCTCTTCTGTACACAAATACTGTGGCTGAAAGTAATGCCTGGGGAAGATATATTCCCACAGAGCTACATGCAGGAGTATCATTGGCTGCTGGGACAAACATCCCGCTCTACTTGAGACACTTTTGTACTTTATCTGCCATAGCTGGCTTCTCCCTGTGAGCCTCAATATAGGCAAGGATTTCAGAAGAAAACTGGCAATTGTACAAACAATTCAGAAGGTTTTTATTAACATGGTAACAATGGAAACAAGTGAATTAAAATGCCATTGCAAAATGGAATCTGTGTGTGTTACGGTGGGTCTATGTTCAGGCGATGGGGAAAGGAAGAAAGGAAGGAAATCACTTAAATTAATTTGTTGTACTCCATATACACACGATGCAAATATTAATTTACATTGAACTGGGTGGCTCCCACAATCATATGTAGCCAGGCAGGCAATCACAAGAAAACATCTAGTCTAATTTTGATGACATTGTATTTTTTAATGAGGTATGACAAAGTTAGACTGGGATGTTTCTCTATGACTTTTACTTTGCTAGATTAAGTGAATGTCTAACAGGAAGGAAGGATTTATGAGTTGGATCTTGCAGCCTGCAGTGGCAAGCCAGAAACCACTATACTGAAGTCACCACCATTTTCTGATTAAAATGAGGAAGCATGATTGTATAATAAAATTCAAACTTTTTGGTAAGCAAAGCATGGCCTTATAGCTTAATAGCATACTGTCAGCATAAAAATGTTCATCCCTAAAAACATGTTTATTCCCAGAAATGTATTTTCTTCTAACATTACCTCCTGAAGGCTCACTTTAAGAAACTTAGATAATGTACCAAAGTTGTTGATCCTGGGTAGCAATTCTTTTCTCATCATAGTTGACTCATTTGTCTTTTTATAACTGCTGTGATCCTTCTCCTGGATTCATCTAGAGACGTTCTCCTTTGAGGTGACTGCAATGTAGGTAGAGCAGGCAAGCTAACACTGAAGCTGTTTTGGTTCCTACCACACACTACTGCTTTAGTGGTCCTTGAAATCTCAGATGTTATCCTTTTTGAAGCTTTTGGGCACCTTTGACTGTTGATCAAAGTGGAGGAGGAAGTTGAACTGCCCTGACCGAGGGAACACTGTGTCAAGGGAAAGTTTCCACCAAGTTTTTTTAGTTCCATGACTTGTTCTTTAGCTTGAACCAAAGCCTCAGTAAGCTCATAGCGTTCCTCACACTCCCTGCGTACAGTGTCCTGGAGAAGGGCATTCTATGAGGATAAAGAAAGACATATTTCATAAAACATTACTGAGATGACAACAAAAGATATATAAATATTGGGTGTTTTTTAGCATCTCAAAAACATAGTGTACTCAGAACAGTGTGTGCAGACAACACATTGTGTACTGAAATGCTTACAGCCATACCACAGATAACCAGCATATCCATGTGACAATTATTCTTATTAGCTACTGTGTTTTCATCATGGGCGTGGTAAAAAAAATATTATGCCTGACATCTAAAGTGTTACTATATTTTAAATATACTAAGCAGCTTTAAAAGTATAATTAGAATATCATCGCCATATCACAAATCAATTTGCAACTTGGCATTGCTCAACCCCCCCCCCCCAGTTCTTTAGATATGAAGATATGAAAATAAAATCCATAGTTGCAATGACATAAGAACGGAAGATTTGCATCACACCAAAACACATATAAACATTGTCTTTATGTTTACAGAGAGAAACGCCTATTAAAACAAATCAGTTGAATAAGCCACTTGACATTCCTCTTCAAATGAACAATGTGCAGCATGAAGGAATAATTTTCTATTTTTTAAAATAGATTCATTGGATGATCTAATTTTGGTCTCTTTTTCTATGTTTCTATTCCAATCTCTTCTAAGACTGCTTTGCTTTTTTTAATTTCATAAACATACATACAATTTGTCTCTTAAATTGCCTGTTTTATTTTCAACAGTTTTCCTCAACAAAGTTTCTCAAAGATAGCTTTTCCGAGCTGATTCTTGCCAGACTGCTGGACTTTCATTCCCAACTCCATGTCAGATGTAAATTACTGCAGTGGAAATCTAATATATATAGAAGGCACTAGTTTGGGAAATTGGATTAAGTGAAAAAAGCTAAATTGTTATAGGAAACTACTCATAATTTCATTCATAAAATATTTTTCCTTGACTCATGGTGCACAACTCAACAGAAAACATACTTTGCTTTATCTCACTAAAATGACACCTTGCTTTTCCATGATGGACATTAGCTTTAATGATTAGCTAACTATGAAAGTGCTTTAGAGATTGAATTCATTTAGGAATAGTGACTTTGCTTCCCAGGAAAACCAAAGTGACCAGAAATGTCTTTAGCACTGTGCTTGCTTCAAGCCTTAGAATGGAAAATCGGAAAGATAAATCAAGGCATCCTCATTGTAGCAGGCCTTCGGGGCAGAAGCCTAGTCCAAATTTGAATGCACCCACTAAAACTATTAAATCTGCCACTGAAATATTAATCATTTTAATTAAAAGTCCAAGTTATCTATGCACACTACTTTAAAGGATTTAAATGCTTTTTGCATTTTAGAATGATTTAAAAAAATGAACCAAGGGCAATTGTGAAGGCTCAAAAATAATATGAACCCGATTTCACTAATGATTAATCCAAAAGAAACCTTATTAAGTAAGACATGACATCATTTCTCTTTTTTTAATCAAAGTAAGTAAAGTCATATCCAATATAAAGGGGTATGTAGCATAGTGGGGTATATAGATTGACTATATGCAGTCAATATAAAGATTACAATAAGGAATGTATCGATAACAGCTAAAAACTGAACTACATCCACTGACAGAAAATAATGTCCATATTCCAATCATTTCTATTCATCTACTGTATATGCACAGCTTACTGTCAAAAAGATATAATAAGGCATGATTTTTATGACAAGTGCATCTACGTATTTTAAGATGCAATTCAATTAGGAAAACTTAGGAAAGGATATTCCATAGGCAGATAGCTAATTAGATTTCTCTTTCCTGCCTCTTGAATCAGAGGGATATATCATGAGAAATCTATAATTAGATTTGCTTTCCCCCTTTCCTTCCACCCCCAATGTCAAAAAAATGCCTGAGGGCCTAGCCAGCCTTGAGTAACTAAAGTATAACTCCCAATGTTTCAAAAATTTAGACCAGATTTCCAAATATTCTGAACGTAATTCCTTCTACTGAAAGGAATTCAGCATAACAGTTAAAAAAACAAATCAACAAAGCCAGGAGTCTGTTCTCATTCTGTCTGGCCAGTTTTCAGAAAGCAGTGTTCTAGAAATATGTTATGGCTCTGAGGTTTGAGATTTGCTGTTGAAGAACAGGACTGTTGTCTCCACTACAGAATTTTCTATGAAGAAGCAACTACTAAGAATATTTTAAGTGGACAGTATAAAAATAATGCCCAACAAAGGAACAAGTACATGCATTAATTTTTAATAATTTTAACCACTCAAATGCAAATCCTCCTTGCACTTCTTTTCCATAAAAAAGATGTAAAACTTTTACATCTTTAAAAAAGTTACATTCTTATATTTTTTTTTTCTTGATTTTTTTTCTTTTAAACTCTTTTGACTCGATTTCTCAAATGCCTTTTGGCTAAATATACTACTATTCAATTGCAACTCTCTATTTTTTTCAGGTTTTTCCTTTTGTCTTCATGCTCACTATAGGGTAATTAATGGAACAAATTCAGTATGTTGCTTTGAAAATTTTAAATACTTTAAAATTTATCCTAAATTAACATGATGAGAAAGCTATTTTATTATATTACACAAACAACTTGACAGGAGTGGCATTGTGTGCACTTTGCCCATTCCTAACTTTATATTAAAATCAACTGCCTGCCTGACTCTCTTTCCAAGCAGAAATCCCATTTATGGAAAAGAGAATAAAGAGAAAGTCCTATACATACAGTACATATTTATAGAAAATGGGTTCTATGCAGAGAAATTAATTTGTTTATCACGATTCTCTTCCATGCCTTGATGAGAATGGCTTGCTTTAGACTTAATAATCTTAGATCTAGAATTGGTTTATATAGCAGGTACTAAACCATGTGTTGATATCCTTGTTCATAATGGGAAAGAGAGAACAACTGAAATGGTATTTGGTCTTATATTTTCATTCCTTGCCTAAATATCCACCATTTGTTAGGTTAGGATTTTTGTATCTCAAACAAACCAAAATATAAAAATGGATATCGTATAATGAACCAGGTCTGACCTTTGGTTGAGTTCATACCTCCTCTTGAACTTGATTCATTGTCTGAATCAATTGTTTTTGTTCCTCAGTTAGTTTTTCCAGTTCACGGGTCTTCTTTTTAATTTCTTCTTTCATCTCTTCTGTCACTGAATTATGAATGCCCTGTTCTTCCTTCAGCTGGAACTCAAGCTCAGTTATTTGTCTTTTGAGGCTTTGCCATTCTTTTTCCCTCTTGTGATCTTTCTCATTAACCCTCCTCTCTGCTTCATGGAGTTTCTTTTCAAGTGTCTCCATTTCAACCTTCAGTTTATTAGTAGCATCACATATCAATAGAGGTATCTGAAAACAAATTTGACATTCAATTCTTGTCAGAGAATTTTGACAAGCATACATTGGTTAAGTAGATTTAAATAGTTTTATGTGATTTTGGAAGAACAAAGATAAGGAAACATCACACCATTCCATGTAAGACTTATAAAGAGCTTGTACTTAGCATGATATGAATATTAAAAAGTACCCTATATTAGTGGAATTCTTAGAGGACACAAGATTTGGGAGTGATTAAAAACATTAAACTTGAATACATAAATGAATTAAATATAGTAAATCTTTATTTTCAAATGAAGAACTGCATAAGTCTTCTTAAACACACAACAAAGAGAGAAGAACTTGCTTTTATAAATAAGTATCTTGGACGATTCTTAAAGGATTAAAGCAAATCTTGACCCATATTGGGATTTTTTAGTATGGAATAAATATAACTGTTACTTTTGTTTCATGGGGTTCTTGGTCCTACAAAACATCTCTGAAGGACTCAAGAAATACCAGTAAGGAAAATTCCTTGTAATGTCATAATTTTGTAAAGGGGATAAGTACTCAGAAATTGGAGTTATACAGGTAGTCAATTTTCATTTAGTGACTATTTGAAATTACAACAGCACTGAAAAAAGTGACTTTTCACACTTACGACCGTTTTAGCACCCCATGGTAACGTGATCAAAATTCAGATGCTTGGCAACTGACTCATATTTATGATGATTGCAGTGTTCTGCGATCATGTTGCTAACTTAATAACTGCAGTGATTCATTTAAGAAATGTGGCAAGAAAGGTTGTAAAATAGGGCAAAATTCACTCAACAACTGTTTTGCTTAGCAACAGAAATTTTGGGCTCAATTGTGGTCATATGTTGAGGACTACCTGTATTACTGTTCATACAGTTGAATTTTGATTGTATAAATACGTGCATTTTGAACAGTTGTGACTAAAACACGAGACCATTTGCTCACTTCAACAAGAATGGCTAATTTTGTAGATTGCTTATTAATATCAGTACTAAATAATTAACATCTAAAAAGAAATGGGACAACTCTGTGACCCTTTGTCCTATGACATAAAGAGTGAAATTAAATTATTCTTGAGGCTATGCATTAACAAATAGCTTGTTTTCAGTTGCTTAAACCTTTGTATGTAGCAGCTCATACTGATCTTTCTGATATTTTGCAATTAATTCCTGATGCTTTTGTTTCTCAATATCTAGTTCTATTCTGGCGTCTTCTTTGAGTCTAGCAATCTCTTCTTTGTGACTGGTGTGCTCTTTCACTCTATCAGTTTCAACCTAGAAAGCAAACATTTGGAAATCAGTTAAGACTCTGTTCAATTTACATACGAACAATGTTCAATGGACAAAGTGTACAATGTTATTTGTGGAAATAATGGGACTTAAGTTGGTCAAGATATACAGCCTGATCCTTTATATCTACAATTTTGATAAAAATGTACAAATTACACAAAAGTGTACAGCATTTGATACTAATTACTTTGTAATACAAACCATAACAATAGTACAGAACACAATAATTTTTTTAAAAAGATTTAGAAAAAGAGGATTACCATGAAAAGTGTTTCATTTCTAATCCATGAAACTCTAATCAATATATGTTATATTTAATACTGTAAAGGAGAACATTTATAACCCAGGGTTGAAATGAGGGGTCCCTGGTACTCTCTGGGCTTGGTTGTTTTCTTGCAGATAAACTAGGTAACATCATCATGTCATAGTTTATCATAGTCAATGGCATTGATGATGTTGCCTAATTTGGGTAAGGAACATCTGCAAGAAAACCACCAAGCTCAGCGAGCACCAAGCCCCCCTCAAATAAGATGAGGTCTGTGGTGGGATTCAAATATATGAACAACAGGTTCTCTGTGTGGATGCAGCTTCTGGAAGTCCATTCTGTGCCTGGGCAACAAAAAATTAGCTACCAGTTCTGCCAAAGTGGTACAAACTGGCTGAATCCCATCACTGTGTGAGGTCCAAACACAGCCAGATAATTTGAAGTAAATACATTATATCCAGAATCTAAAATTATTTAACAAACCCATTGGTTTTCATTGAGCATGTTCTTCTATTTTGTTCCCTACTGTAAGAGATTCTAAAACGTGATGTGATTCCTGAAATGGAAACCTGGATGAGACAATCAGCTTTCAGACTACTTTATTGCACTTTTCCAATGGTATCTTAAAGATGAATTTCTTCAGTCAACATAAAATAATGATGTCATTAACTTAGCTTTCAATCAAAGTGTCACACCATGGGACATTTTTAAATCTCTGCAAGAATCTCTGAACAATTTAGAGACAGTATAAACATATAACAAATAATGTTGTCCAATGTATATGGATATTAATCATTTGTTTTTCTTTCTTCTAAATTTATACACTAGTTACAATTTTGTGAAAAAGCTGTAATAAAATGATAAAAGTAAATGTAAGTACAGCTAAACATGCAATTATATTTAAATAATCACTGTCAATAAATTATTAAACCTGCATTGCAAAATGACATGGTTCAGTGTACAATTCTGTCAGACTCACACCCACACATCCACACACAAACCCCTATATAGAAAGAAAAAGATAAATGCTGTCTACCTACACACCCCTAAAACATAACATTACAGCTCTACAGTACTGCAATATTTACTAATTCATAAGTATAAGGATTTTAAGGATAGTTGAAATGTGAATCCCTATCCAAAAGAAAGAAGTCAAGTGATGCTCCAGTTGGGTTAAATGCTTCCTCCAGGTGTTTATTTTTTGTTATTTTAGGAAATTAGAATATTTTTCTTTCACAAGAAAAATCAGCTGCAAACTCGAATAGCTTTAAAATATTCAGAAATAGCTTTAAAATATTAGGGAAATTAATTAAGATTACAATTCTCAATAGCTTCTAATCTAGTCTCAATAGCTTCTGGCTATTCAGCTATTAAATATATACAGTATGTCTTAATAATTGCTGATGGGCAGTTGTTAAGTCTTTATCCCATAAGCATTTAGAACCATGGTAAGAAAATGCTACTTTAGGTAACACAATCCATAATAGATCTTACGGTCTGCGGACCGGCCTGGTCCGTGGCATGCCAAAAACTGGGCCGTGCAAACAAGCAAAGCCCCATCCATGGGAGGCAGGCAGCACACAAAACCACGCTCCCTCTGGTCCATGGAAAAACTCTCTCCACGGAACCGGTCCCTGATGCCCAAAAGATTGGAGGCTTCTGAGTTAGAACACAATCTCAGTGACTAGATCTGACCTTATAACTTGGGAAATTGGCATCTATTTAATGACACATTTCTTTCTGCTGCGTCAGAGTAATGATGTTTTTCTACTCAGGCATCATTTTTAAGTACCTTCATCATCAATCATGACATATGGCAAAAGTGTTTATTAAGCCTTAAGTACATAAATCATAAAAAGTCCTAAAGTACTCTCAAGCCACTGTCAGCAGTACTGACACAAGTGGAAGCTGATCTCAGAATGAAAATATTTCCCATTAAACTAACACATGCAATCCATGCAATTAATAACCATAATAATGAGCATTCTAAAAAAAAAATTCTCAATTATCTTGTCCAAGTTGTCTAGCAATAATTTCTTTCTTCTTTTTTACACAATATGTTTATAATCCAGGGCATTAAATGCATAAACTCCACTTTAAGGAACTTAGTTTTGAAAGATTTTTTCCCCCCCCTTCCATTTAGGGTACACGTTATTTGATTTTTTTTCTCTTTTTTCAAAAAGAACATTTTATTCCCATATAGTGGCACAATGACCCAAGAACAAGACAGCATCATCTCTTTAGTCTGAGGAGAGCATTTCTGGAGCACTTGACATTCAGCACATTTTAATAGTTGTCAGCAAATATGTAAGTGCTGTCTCTTATTGCTATTAGTTGGTTACCTATGTTGAATGCCAAGCTGCATAACAGATACCAACTGTGTAAACAGACCAATTCATGGTAAAATTATATCCTGTCTCTGAGAAACTATGCTGAAAGGAAAAAGTGGGACATCTGAGAACCAAGGATTCACAGCCTGAGGTTTAATGACCAAGCAGAAGTAGAAATACATTCTTAAAGAAGCTAAACCGGGACAAGAAGACAAGAAGTAGGCAAGTGCAGCAAGTACAGCTGGCCATATGATCTACACCAGGGCTTTTCAACCAGTGGTACGGGTACCACCTGTGGTACATTGGCACCTGGCAGGTGGTACGCGACCATCCTAGAAAAGTGGTAGCGGGGGAGGGGAATGAGCTGAACCGGTGGCAGCACCGCACAAGCCTGAGAGAGAAATGGCTGGAGCTGCAGGACTGTCAGGGCTCAGTGGAAGCACCAGGATCAGCGCTTCTTCGGGACTGTCAGGGCTCAGTGGAAGCACCAGGATCAGCGCCAGGCTCCAGCTGGAGCTCGGCGCTGATCCTGGTGTTTCTGCTGAGCCCTGAAGAAGCACCAATCAGCTGGAAAGCAGCACTGATCCTGGTGCTTCTGGTGAGCCCAGAAGAAGCGCCGATCAGCTGGAATGTTGCAGCATCTCCAGGGTCTTGTGATTTACATTCAGATGCTTGGCAACTGATTCATATTTATGATGGTCACAGTGTGCCAGGGTCATGTGAAGTGACCAAAACCTGCTACAACCACCCAGCAGACGGGGGAAATAAAAACCAAACACCCCCACCCCACCCCCGCTGCCAATCCTCAACAGAAATGCTCACAATGAAAACCTCGGACAGGAAGAAGAGCGCCGCCGGGCGGGCGGGCAGGTGTCTTGCTTGGCTGTGGCTTGGGGGGCACTTTTTTCAGTGCCATTGTAATGTCGAACAGTCATTAAGCAAACTGTTGTAAGTCAAGGACTACCTGTACTTTATCACTTTTTTCCTTTTTTGGGGGGGGTTATCAAGTTTTTGACACCTTGCTAGGCCACTGGTGGTACTCAGATATTGCCATATCCTAAAAGTGGTACAATGGGTGAAAAGGTTGAAAAGCCCTGATCTACACTGTCCACCTGCCTGCCTCTTCAGTGCAACTCCTCCTCCCCCCTCCCCCAATTCCCTTTGCCTTGCAATTGAGGGGGATATAATTGAGATAAAGCCAGTCAGGATTAAGTAGGAATTTGGTAGAAAAGTTTATAGCGCAGATTGCCATAGGTGCTAAATCCTTCCCAGCTCATCTTCTCAATGTAGGCAGGCTTCTGAGTCTAGATATGCGTGTGAAGAAACCCACAATAAAATGGCCCAGTTTTGCTGCTGAGCAACATCACAGCTAAATAGTTAAACTGAAAAAAAAGAAAGGGCACTGGATTATGGCACTGGGAAGATGCAGGTTTGAGTTCATTCTCACCCACTGAAATTCACTTGATAATTGGAGAGGTGAAGACCATTGGACACATACTCCTTCGATGTTCCTTCTATAAAGCTATTAGGAAAAACCATATCCTCCCCATAATTGATAGATATCCTGGTCGTTCAGAAAGTATTTCTCTCCAGTGGCTGCTTAAGGACTAGCAGGCAGTGATCACGGCGCAGGTGGCTGGATTCTGTGCAGCAGCACTGGGGATTCGCCAGAAACATAAATAAACATTATAGATCTTTTTAATAATCTTTTATAATCAATTTTAGTATGTGTTTTTATCCAGTATTAGACTATAGTCAATGTATTTTTATTGTCAGGTCAGTATGATTCAGTTTTTCTGATGCTAGCTAGTTTTTTTTATACTGTCTGTAAAACTAAGCAGACCTTGGTCACCCATTGATTACATCATTAATAGTAATATATTGCTATGTCTTCTTGTGTTGGTTCTGTTTAGTTTTATTTTATTTGAATGTTTAATTTATGTGTTGGCCTTCGGCTGTAGTAATAAATTGATAGTGATTCACTGGATAATTGAACTACTAATTCCATCTCAGTTTAATGCACCTCACAGGGTTGTTGTTATAGGGTTGTTGTTATAGGGATAAAATGAAGAAAGTTTAGCAGATTAATCTATATTTTAGATCAGGGGTCTTCAAACTAGGCAAATTTAAGACTTGTGGACTTCAACTCCCAGAATTCCTCAGCCAGCCCTGAGTCTTAAAGTTGCCAAGTTTGAAGACCGCTGTTTTAGATAAAATATATGAAAACTATGGAATGCCAATATCTTCATATTATACAAGTAATAAAAATGAAAAGTACTTTATATTGTTTTATGTACATTATTGTTCTGTTTTTAAATAAAAAAATATTTTTTGTTTCAGAATTTTTTTAAATTTTAAATGCATTTAAAAATGTAAATATCCAGGGGATTCTGTGAAATGAAATGGAAGGAAAGAAGGAAACTCTTTTATAGTATGTATTAACCTTAACTTTGAGCAAAGAATACAAAAGTAAAAGTATAATAGAGCAAAAGCTTGGATGCATTGTCTGACAACTAAGCAAGTTATAGAAAACAAACAAGTATGGTGATAACCGGAATACCTAATATTACCTTTTCTTGCCAATTCTTTTCATTCAGCACTTTCTGCCTTAATGTTTCCTGCAGCTGTTCTGTTATCTTCTTATGGGAAACCAGTACTGACTCCCTAATTGTACAAAAAAAAAAAATCATATATAGGATGCATTCTAGCCAATCTAGCCAAAGATTATAAAAACAATTCTAAATGAGATTTCTTCTCCAACTTCTAATTCTGCTTGTTTTAAATTTTGTTTTTGCCGCTGTCGGGACAATATTTCCAAAAGAGATCTTATAGGTATTGAAAATACTGGTACAATTGACACTGACTCTCTTCAGTTCTGGCATTCTTCCAACAGATTTTTGAAGCATATTTATATCTAGAAATCCTCCCAAAATAAAAAATACACCACATCAAAAGGTACTCTAATTATAAAACATCTGAAGGAATTTATAGCATTATGTTATTCCACAAATAACATAAATACAGTAATTGGAGTACTGGTAGTCCTTGACTTACAACAGTTAATTTAAGTGATTGTTCCAAATTTCAACAGCACTGAAAAATGTGACTTATGAGTGTTTTTCACTGTTATGACCTTTGTAGCATCCCCGTGATCATGTGATCAAAATTCAGATGCTTGGCAACTGGTTCATATTTATGACGGTTGCTGTGTCCCACGGTCATGTGATCACTTTTCTCAACCTTCTGACAAGCAAACTCAATGGAAAAGCCGGATTCACTTAAAACCATGTTACTAACTTATCAACTGCAGTGATTCACTTAACAACTGTGGCAAGAAAGGTCGTAAAATGGGGCAAAACTCACTTTAAAAAGTCTCACTTAGCAACAGAAATTTTGGACTCAATTGTAGTCATAAGTCAGGGACTACCTATGCAGTAACTGTGTCATCACAGTAATTTACTGCTGCATTTAATAAACAATCAGAAGTAGTGCATAGCTGATGTAATTGTCCATAAAAATATGGTGTTAATGTATATTCATTGCATGTTGTTTCCTTTCTTAAGGCAGCTTGCAAAAATGTAATTAAAACAGAAAAATACAATTCAAAACAAATAATAAAATATTATTAAAAATGCATAACATTAAAGTTAAAACATTAAAGCAATTAAATACTTGTTAAAACAGCTACAAACAGGGACCAAACTTGGAGATCCCACTAAAAGAGAAGAAATAAATTCTTTTCCTGCATCCCTAATCTATATTTAAAAAATCAGGACACATTTACCCCAGAGGGAAACAACATATATGTGAGTTCACTTTAGAATGAGAAAAGTACACAGGTGATAAGTACAGTTGTTTGACTTTTGCTTGTGCTCCTGTCTTTGGAACTGCTTTTAGGAAATAGTAGATATGGGAGAATTATCTGATTGTACATATCAAATCCTGACCTATCTCCAATTAGTACACATTGTAATTCTATTTGGGAACACTTAGGAAAGAGGAAATTATATTATTGGATCCCATGTATTGAAAAATAGCAATAATTATAGATCTTAAGAACCTATTTATGTTCTTGGATTAAAGAATATTGGAGAGGAAGGCAAACCTCACTAACGCCTATTAAAATTGTGAATAATGACATTTGATAAGCAATATACTAAAATACAAACATATACATATTAGGACTAGCATGTTACATAATGAATTAACCACAATCCCGATACACCAATTCCAATGTGAAAAATTAATTACCTTTCAAAAAATTAAAGAAAAATATCTACATAGATCTCCTTGGGCATCAATCCACAGTTATGAGATAAGGAGCTACTTTTCAGGCCAGCTACCCTCATCCCCATCATGGCCATGCTCACAGGGGAATGATAGGGTTTGTAATCTAAACCATCTAAAAAGCACATTGTTGGGAAAGGCTGGAATATAAATTGGAATATTAAAACTGTCTAGGTATATAACACTGTAGCCCTAATTCAGGGCAAACAAACTTGAATTTTTACTTAGTTCCTTGGAAAAAGGAAATATATAAATGATTAATTAGCCATTCCTAGGCATGTGATGCTCCCATTTGTCTAAGACAGACTCTGTTATCTCAGGAACACTTATGCCTGCATGAATCCAGCATGTGTATGCATGTGCCATAATTTATTTATTAATTTTTTATGCCACCCATCTCACTGATACAGTGATTTGGGGCATCTACAAATTAGGGAAATGTCTTCACAGCAAACAACTTAAGAAACAAGGAGGATTTGCTCATGGACAGTCATGCTCTTGTGACCTCTCATCTGAAGTACTGCAATGCCTTCTACATGGGGCCACCCTTGAAGCTTCAACTGGTGCAGAATGCAGCTGCAGGGGTACTAATGTGTGTCAGATATCTGACACATGTAACACCACTGCTATGTGAGTTGCCTTGGCTTCCAGTATGCTTCCAGGTACAGTTCAAGGTGTTGGTTATCAGTTTATAGCCATTTATGGCTTGGGACTGGGCTACCTAAGAGACCGTCTTCTCCAGGTTGTTTCCACTTGTTCAGTTCAGTCCAGCAGGTTGGTCGTGTTCAGTCCTGCAGGTTGGTCGTGTTCTTTCAACCAAGGAATGTTGGTTGGCGGGAACCAGGATACATGCCTTCTCTGCCATAGCCCTTGCCCTCTGGAACATTCTCCCTTCAGAGATCAGGATGAATCCGATCTTGTTGGCTTTCCTGGATACATGCCTGGGGCTGGGGTTCTGAGTGGCCCCATTTCTTGGCTGCATTAACATTCATGACAATAGTTCTACTTGGTGACTATTATGTATTTTGTATTGTTTTAGTTATTTAATTAATTTGTTTTTATGTTTTATGATGTACCCTGTCCAGATTTGTTGAAACGGGCAGCTATAAAAATCAAATAAATAAATAAAAGAACAAGATACCGTTACCCAAAAAAGTTTAATTATGGTAATTAGGTTGCGATCTTACGATGCTGAACCTGTTGCATAGGTGATACAACTAAGCGTAGTGGATTCATGTTTCATATTTGTTTGCAAGCTCGTTTGATGATCCCACTTACCAGAAAAAAGCAGCAAAGATCTCCCATAGGATAGCATATTTAGAAAAATACACAGAAAATTATTTTTATCATAAAATAATAACACTATCACCCCCTAAAAAAAAAAGATAGGCATGCATTACTTTCAGAGGCATAATGTAACTGAGAATTCATATAATGTGATGATAGTATATAGTATGAAATAAGAACTACCATATAAATCTCATAAAAAGTAAAGGTTTCCCCTCTCCAGTCACTTCTGACTCTAGGGGGCCGTGCTCATCTCAATTTCTTAGCCAAGAGAGCCAACATTGTCCAAAGTTATTTTGGTGGTCATATGGCCAGCATGAATATGCGCTGAGGTTAATGGAACTATGTTATCTTCCCACCAAAGTGATACCTATTTATTTACTCACGTTTGCATGCTTTCAAGCTGCTAGGTGGGCAGGAGCTGGGGCAAGTAACGGGAGCCCACCCAGTGCTCAGGTCTCGAACACAAGCTGTCAGCTTTCCACTTAACAAGCTCATCATCTTTAACTGCTGAGCCATCGTACCCCCAAGCTTAAATCTCATATTACCCTTGAATTCATATGAAATTCCATGTGAATTCCTTTCAACAGTATGGGAATCCAAATTAGTAAGGTGGGTGAGAAAGTAAGTAAATAGCCACAGCTAAATAGTAAGTGAAATTGTGGGAAACCCAGTTTTGGTTCTTCTCTGGTTGCTGGGGTCACCTGCCGAACAATTTGAACTCTTGAACATTACTAACTAAAAGGCAGTGACAGCATCTACTATACAGCCCTCCATCCCATGTGATCAAGCTACTTGGGTAGAAGTTGAAATGACAATTTAGATAAAATATATTCAATGCTTTGGACAGTTTCATTTCTCCAATGTCCATAATAAGAGCTGGGTCTGGCATACCGGAGAAAATTAATCATTCAGTCATCACAATAAAAATAAATAGAATATTTAAAAATTGTTAACCTCTTCCATTGACCTGAATGGTATTGAAGCTTTATTAATCTCAGTTAGGACCACTATTTGTTATAACTCTTGGCTGGTTATGGGTTCTATCTTAGGTATATACACTGCAGACCTGTAGCGTTCAACGGGATCACTGATGAGTAAACATGCTTGAGATTGTACAAAATGCTTTTCTTTTTATTTAAAATACCGGTAACATTCTTTTATTGCACACTAACAGCATGTGTAATTATTTATTTTGAGTGAGGAGTACTATATGTGGAAAGAAAACCTTTGCACCTGTACATTTGCCCCTGTAGCTCTAGGTATGCCAAGACATTTCTAATTACCTTTCTTGCTTAAGGATGACTATTTCTTCCTCTTGCTGTTTCAGAAGCTTGTTGATTGTTTCCAATTCACTTTCCAAAATCTTTGTTCTTTTTTTAAAATTATCTTCTCTTTTTTCTTTCGCAATTGTTTCTTCCTGTAAACATTGATACATTTGTTGGCAGGCAAGTAAAGATTGTTCTTTTTCTGTCACTATATGAGTAAACCTAAATGTAAAACAAAATAAATATCATAACTGAAATATTCAGACACACATACACATTCTCTCTCTCTCATTTTAAATGGCCCTTAATAGTAAATGGAACTGAAGTTTATGGGAAGAACTTCTCTTCATTAAATAAGAGTGTAAATGAATTACAGGAAATGTAACAAAATCAGACCTAGAAATATATATTTATAAAAATACAAATCCATGTAATTAAAAGAAACTTTTAAAAGTTTAATAAATGTACAAAGAGAAGATAGAGATTTCTATAACAGACTTATGATCCGAATAAATTGAAAATAAGTAAAAGAAGTATAACATAAACAGGTTAGGAAACAGAGACTAGGAACCTAGTTTAAGAAAATTAGACAAATCTTCTATGTTTAGCATTTTTAGTATGTGCAAAAGCAGAGTAAAAAATGTAACAAATAAATAAAAATCATACAATATAAAACAGTTATGAAAAGTGCTACGACACTGAACACAATTATTTAAGTAGAAGTTATAAACACCACCTCCATTTCATATATTTGTGACCGTTATGACTCATACCGAGATTTAGCTATCCCAATTTCAGATGACAACTTTTGAAATTCCCTCTGATGGTCTTCACATTCTTTTGATTTCTTTCTAGAATACAAAAAATGGAATTATTTTAATTTTACTTCTTTTAAAAAATAAAGAGAATTTTAGTAATAAAGTGGCTAAACTTTTTAATGCTTGTTCTAAACCTCAGCAAAACTACACAAAGTTAAATATTAAATATTAAATAGCGAAGTGAGACATGCCTGATCTCATGAACTTTTTTGTCGTGCAGTGACTCATGCAGTTGTAAAGCATATCTGGCTTCCCCTCACTGATGTTGCTTACCAGAAACTGGCTGGAAAAGTCACAAATGGTGATTGGGTGACCCTCCAAGACACTGCAACTCTCATAAATGCATGCCAGTTGCCAAGTGCCCACATTCTAATCATATGACTATGGGGAAGCTGCAGCAGTTATAAGTACAAGGTCTTAAGTCACTTTTTTTCTGTGTCATTAAAACTTTGAATGGTCGCTAAACAAATGGTTGTATGTCAAGGACTACCTGTATGCAATTTAGTAGTAGATGGAAATGGATTCTGGCCCAGATGGATCAACATAGATGTATTATTATCTATACAAAAATTTTAAGGAAACGTCCAAAGGATATTCTACAGATAGTTCTTGTTCAGTGACCACTCATTCAGTGGCCATTCGATGTTATGACAGCGCTGAACAAAGGGACTTACAACCGTTCCTTGTCATTGCAGCCATCGCAGCATCCCTAGAGTCACGTGAATATGATTCAGGTGCTGGCAACTGGCTTGCAATTATGATAGTGACAGGGTCTCGTCGTCACAGGATAACCGTTTGCATCCTTCACTTCTGACAAATAACATCAATGGGGAAGACAGCAGGAGATCAAAAGGCCAATGATGCAGGCATGGGATGCTCTGACCTTGTGAGATTTATATAACAAGGGCAGGTGGAATTGCCACTGCCATCGTAAGTTGGCCCAGTCATATTACATCACACTATACAACAGTGTTGCTTACCAATGGAGTTGCCAGTCCCAATTACCATGGTTACGCAAGGATTACCTGTATTTGTAAAGGCTTCTTTTAACCTAATCCAGTCATGAGTACTATAATTTTCACAATCCTCTACATAATCTTTTCCCACTAATACATCTCTGATAGTAAAAATGGTAAAAATGGATAGGACTAGTTAATCACACTGGCTCTCTGTTTTCTTCACCAATGCATTGGAGAGATCTTGTCTTTATTGCTTATCTGAAAAGTATGGGCATTATTGGGAAACAGTGATAAACAGGATTTAGGCCTTTAAGTCCTCTGAGTGGACTATCTGGAACTATCCAGTTGGCCACTAAAGGAAACAGGCTGGATCTTGGCTTGATTCCGTATGTGTATGTGTGAATACTTGTACATGGGATACTTTTCAAACAAAAATGCAGAATATAATAACCTTAAGATACATTCTAACTTTTCAATTACTGTAGCATTCACAAAAATAATTACAAACTGTTAAGCAAAAAAGAATAATATTCTGTATGAATAAAGTGTCTTACACGACTAATTCTTTAAAATATGTAATTTCACCGGCAGCTTTCTGGAACTTGAGTTCAGTTGCCTGTATTTCATCTGTTATTTCTGTAACAACAAATTATTGTTTATCATTTTCATTAGTTCAACTGTGCCTTCTGCCTCAAGGTTCAAGTCAGTTTCAATATATTATAGCATGTAATATTTTATAATGTGAATTATTTATAAAAATTAATTCCTGTATTTGTGTTAAATGTTTTAGTTATAAAATATTATAAGAAGCAAAATAAAATTTATTGTGAATGTACCATATAATAAAAATAATCCAAAATACCTCCTAAAGTTCTTATAGGAGATGGAAGCAGATATTCACTTGTATGGCATGGCTTTTATTTTCTTTCTCCATGTTAGGTTAGGTTAATTTAATTTGTATACCGCCCTTCTCCCGTAGGACTCAGGG
>NW_015386678.1:260668-262836 GCF_001527695.2 Protobothrops mucrosquamatus | reverse complement strand
AAGTGTACTAGGCCAGGCCTGCGCGAAGGGGGAACCGCGCAGGGCCAGCAGGACAGTCCTAGGGTACATCTCCGCTATAGTATTTTCAAGTCCAGCAGCGGAGGTTCAGTACAGCAGAGGGGGTGATGGAAAACGAGGCCCCAGATCTTCACCCGGCACAAGCCGGGCCTAGGCTAGGCCACGCCACAGGTCCCCCCGGACCTGTCTTCTCAAAATAATGCACCAGATGGTCTCCCAATTCTCCGGAACAGATTTTGGGAACATTCTGGATTAATTTTACCGAGAGTTTTTAAAAATATGGAGGCAGATTCCAACCAAACATTAGAAAAATCTTCCTAGCATTAAGGGCAGGTCAACAGTGGAATTAATTACCCAGAGAGGTGGAAGGTTCACTTTCAGCCTTCTCCTCTTGAGAAGTGTTCATGCAGAAACTGAATAACCCTTTGTCAGAAATGCTTAAAGTGCAACACCCTGAACTGAGCAAGGAGTTGGATTTATTGGCAAAGGACTGCTCCCTACTCTATTGTTCCATGGCACCAAGCATTTATGTCCATTCATGTGGTAAATATCACTAATCCGTGGGTCAATTCCCGCAAGTTAGTTTTTTTATATTTCTAATTATAAACTTTAATAAAATCATTATTAAAAAGGTAATATAAGTTTCAAAGGATAAATTCATTTGCAAACACATGTCCATCATCTAACAAAATAAAAAAAATAAAAATAATACTTAAAATTAATTAATTAATTAAAAAGAAAACAAAATAAACTCAAAGGGCAGACTTGACGGACCACCAGCTCTTTTTCTGACATCAGTTTTCTATGTTTCTATGAACAAGACAAACTTCAGACACAGCATTTTAGTATCCTGACATTTTGACTGTAAAATTTTATCATTTGAGTCCACTTGCTAAACTTCAGATGGAGTATGGTTGAAATGCTTTATCACAGCCACAGTAGCAGGCCATTAACAAGACTTCTTATCAAGGATCAGACATATTCATGGACTTCTGAGAGAAGCAATGACAAAATGAAGATGGCTCCATTGAGTGCACAGCCAATGACTGCAGCAGAACAAGGAGCCAATGAATGGACCAGCTTCTCGGAATTCCTCTCTAGACAAGAAGAGGACTTGGGATCGCCTACAAGAATTCCAGACAATAACTCCCTGCAAGGACGTGATCTCTGGCAGGTTTAGAGGCATAGAATTAAGATAGCATTGATCTCATTTTGTGGTGACTTTTGGTGGAGATGGAATCAAAGTACTGCAGCTGTCCTGTTTCTCTTTGATCTCATGGCTGCTTTTGGTATAATCAGCCATACTGGTTGTACTGATCTGGCCTTTCTGTGTGAATTGGGAGTGAGAGGCACAATGTTGTGGTGTGTTTCTTTTCCTTTCTCTGTGATTGGGTTCTCTCAAGTTGGATGGACTCAACATGCTAATGAAGAGGTGAGTATTTTTCAGGATATCAATGGTGTGTATGATGCAATTAGGTTAAAGCCTTTGAGACATCTATCTGCTTATGTTGCCATGCAGGAAAAGAAAATCTCAAGCTACAAAGACAAAATCACAATTGGAGCATAGAACATAAGCAGCACAAAAATGGAAAGTACAATTCAGGTGAAAGATTAAATTAGGGATGGCAAGAGAAGTCTACAATATTGTTCTGGGGTTCTTTTTTACTATTCACTTTATCATTGTTCATTGTTATTGTCCCAATATTTTCATCACTGCAAGACTACATTTTTGTCTGCAAATTGGTGGAGTTCCAGAGCTTGATAACTATTTCCATTCTAAGATTTGGCAATCTTTCCACACTATGAGATACTGATGACTGCTTTTTTAAAGAAAAAAGAAAAAGAAAAACAGAACTCTTCAGAAATTGGGGGGGGGGGGGAGATTGTTTGCCTCTAGAATCTGACAGAATTTCATTATGATGAGAGCAGCCAAAATTTGGCTATATAAGGCTGGTTGAAATCAGCCTTGATTGTATATATTTATACAAATGAGTTATCCATATAATTGAATTGACTGAATTGGTGGGAGCACTTTTTTTTATACAGACATACTGAATACATATACTATATTCATATATATATATATATATATATATATATATATATATATATATATATATATATATATATATATATATATATATATATAT
>NW_015386678.1:191116-260052 GCF_001527695.2 Protobothrops mucrosquamatus | reverse complement strand
TTCACTTTAAAGACAAATTAAAATATATTTTGCCCATAAGTGGATAAATGCATTTGGGTTTGTTGGCCCTTTTTTCTTTTCAAAAGGAATTCTGTTTATTTTATTATTATTATTAATTGCTCCAATGCTGGTCATCGTGTCTTTCTATTTACTGAAAATAGGAGAGCATTGAGCTCTTTCTGGGGGAAAACAGGAATTCATTTTACTAATTTTCTGGTCATACTGACCTCAAAGAAGGAAAAGACAGATTAGGAAAAAAACAAGTTTTTTCATGCTTGAAAATTTAAAATTATTTCAGTGGGAACACATAGCACATCTTGATTTTCAGCTTGTCAGTCAAAACATAATACAATTGCCTATTACTGAGTGCATTGATAAGTTTAATGGAATGTAATTGGTAGAATCTGCCTATAAAATTACCTCATAGCTTTCATTTATTAAAATACAAGTTAGAATTACTTCCAGTTAACTGCTTAAAACTTCAAAGAATAGTGGGATGTCATAGGAAGAAAAAAAATGTGACAACCTTTCTCAACTTAGTTAAATCCTAAATCTGTGAACTACTTGCCCATAATGTCATTAGGAATTATTGAGACTTCTGTATGGTGCAATAATAAAATAGGTTGGGGTGGGAAGTGGAGAAAACTTGTCCATCTCTTTATGTTTCTTTTGTGTGGGATGAAATTCTCCATATTTTTATGGGAACATTCATCCCTTATGAAAACTGGAGAAGAAAAATCGCCATTCTGGAGTGAAAAAAAATCACAATTCTTTGAGACAAAATGCATTATCACAAGATGGCTTAGGTTAAAAACAAAGTCATCATCCTAGTATAGTTTGACTTTGTTCAACAGCCCAGCTTCCATTCTTTTTAAATTTTGGTCACAATGTCCAAATGAATAGTGTTATGTGATTACAGTTTTCTACCTAAGATAATTTGTCCAAAAAGTAGTTATCTAGGAACATAGTAGTTATCCAGTTACACACTTTTCTGTCTTGAAGTATTGTCTCAAGGGCATTATTGCCATATTTACAAACAAGTGGCAGCTTAAACTAAGCAGCAGGAAGATAAAGATTCTCTTGAATTAAGCTCAAGTTCCCACATGGACATTTGTGGTCACTAAGATATTTACAGAAGTGTCTTTCTCCAATTGTTTCTAAAATCTGAAGGAGTTTGCATGCGCCAGATCCTGTCAATAAAACAATGTCACCTGAGAAGACCCAGGAGGTGTGCCTTTTCTGTACTTGATCTTATGAAAAAAAAATCCCCCTCCCCTTGAGGTCTATCTAGCCCTGGCCCTACTGCTATATAGATGTAATCGACTGAGTTTGTTTTCCTTGGTAGGATTGTTCTTCTCCAATTTTTTAAACTATTTTTAATTCTGAATAAGTCACAAGAGTGGATGGTGAGGGAGTGGCTTCACAAATTAAAATCATACATAAATAAAACCGTAAGTCTTTTCCCATAATGTTTCATTAGTTCCCCAGTCTAACCTACATACTTGATTGTCTCCTACCCAAGTACTGAACAGATCTAACTATGATTAGGATAGGGGCAATTAATCAAGGTCAGTAGGTGCTGCCAATTTTTGTACTGCAGCAGCCACCCATTAAAATATAAAAAAATGGTCAAAGTAGGTTTGCTAAAGGAGATGGTAGGACTCAGAATGGTGTTTCGTACTTCTTTCATTTGGATTCATTTTATCTTACTTCTATAATGTCAAGGACCCATTCAGTACACTAAGAAGTAAAATAATGTCCCAAAAGTGCTTTTTCAAGAGGCAACTGGATTTTCTTGTTTTTCTTTGAAAACATCTCATGCTCATTACTTTGCATTTAACAGGTTCTTGTATTCCAATCCACAAATTAATTATCAATAACCTCAATTATCAGATAATTATGGGGGAATGGGGTGGAGCCTTATTTTCCTGTTGTATAAATACAGTAAAAATCAGGGAATCCTGGTTTGAATATCCATTCTGCCAAAACATAGCTAGATAGTTTTAAGCAAGCCTAGGCATCTGTCCAATATGGGAAATACTGGAATGTTTTATAAAGTGCCTATAAGGATTACAACTAGCTGAATGGGAAACTGTGGTCTAGAAACCTAACATTCCAGTGTTTTGTAGAACACTGCTTTTCTCCTGATCTGGCTGTTTTGGGGGCAATTTTTGGCAAACGATTCCTTTGACCTCAGAAATAATCCATGATCTGCCAGACTGGCTGTACAGTATTGTACTCTGGGGAATACTGGAATGATCCATTCCTGGACCATACAGTTTTGAACACTGCAACCATACATGAAGTACTTTGAATACTGAAAAAGACAACTAATATATATTATGATCCTAAAGAAGCAAGACATGGCAATAATGAATTGTTTAATATGCAGAAAAGTGTGCACCGTTAATTGTTCTGATATCCTACCCTGTATGGTAAAACCACCATCACCTTCTTTTGAGTGTTTCTCTAGAGATACCCATTAAAACTTTGCAGTGACAGGCAAGAGATGTTAGAGATCTGTGGTGTTCTCTGAGCTTGGTTGTTTTCTTGCAGATGTTTCATGACCCCAACTAGTTAACATCATCAGTGCTAGTAAGGAATGGGGTTTGCTGTCAATATATATTCTAGTGGCTTGCCCTGTCAGTGTTGGAGTGGTCTTGGAGGTTCTTTGGTTGGGCTGTTTACTGTTAGATTGTTTGACAGTTCCTTGATTGGAGTATTCTTTTTTTTTTATTGTTGGTCTGATGTTAAACTTGGTGTTAATCTATGTTCATCTGAGTGCTGATTGCTGGTGGGGAGATGTTTTGGTCTTTTTGTTCCCTTTTTGGCTTGTTGATTGTCTCTTTTACATAGTATGTAGATGTTGTTTATATTTATATGTCTACTGATGGCCAGTTTGTCATAGTGCCAGGCATCCAAGAATTCTCCAGAGTTTTTGGACTTGGCTTGGTCTAGGATGGTCACAGTTTCCCAGTTGAAATTATGGTTAAGTCTGTCCATATACATTGAAATTAAAGGGTTTTAATGCCAGTTGGTGTTCATGGATGCGTTTGCCAGTCCTCTGCCTGTTTGTCCTACATAGTGGCTGTTGCAGTCTTTACACTATATGTTATTGATGACTCCTGTTTTTTTCTTCTGGGACTGCTGGGTCTTTTGGTTTATGTAGAATGTTTTGAAGCGCTTTAGTTTATTTATTTACTATGGTGATTCCATGTAGTTGTAATTGTCTGTTGGTGGTTTTTGAGATGTTTTTGATGTATGGCTGTGTTATCCTTTTTACGGCTTGTTTTGGTTGTGCTATATTGGGTTGAGTGGTCAGACACTTTGACGAAGTTGTGTAGATATTTATTTTGTTGGAAGATGCTGTATAGATTATCTGTTTCCTTTTTCTGCTGTTCAGAGTTACTGTAGTATGTTTGTGCTCTTCTGAATATACAATTTATATACACTTTTTTCACCTACTGCTTATTTCTTGCAAATAAATCATTTGAGATCCCAAAAAATACAATACAATACAATTATTTGTATATCTCCTAAAAAGGCTACAGATCTCTTTATAATCCCTTTCAAGACCCTATATCCCTTTTTTGAAAAACAAGATGAAGGGGTTGAGTGCATAAATATCATTTTGCAAGTCCATTATTTATTAAGGAAAAAAATACCCATAAATTTTCAAAGAAAAGAAGCATAGATGTGCACAATATGGGGAGATTAGTAAAAGACAAATATGAAGTGAGTTTTAATGGTTGTTTTAATGGCATTGAGATGTAATGAAAGACAATGATTTCCCACTACATGTGGGAGCTGTGAGCTCTTATATCGCTATGAGAAAGAAGCACGAGTTTCGACTTTGGAAATTGCACTCTGATGACAAGTTGGGAATTGTGGTTTTAAAATAAGGCAGAATCTGAAAATATAATTCAACCATGGATTGTTCAAACTAAAAGAAATTATAGTTCATACAGAGGTAAAAATGTGAACTTTGGGTACTTTAAAAGTGAAAGTGGCTGCTTTTGTTAGAACTATGCAATAATATATTGATGGAGGGATTGCGTGAATCAGTGGTTCATGTACCCAATATCTCAGGGGCTGCCAAAAAGAAGAGGGAGTCAAGCTATTCTCCAGAGCACTTGAGGGCAGGACAAGAAGCAACGGGTGGAAACTAATCAAGGAGAGAAGCAAACTAGAACTAAGGAGAAATTTCCTGACAGTTAGAACAATTAACCAATGGAACAACCTGCCTCCAGAAGCGGTGAATGCTCCAACACTGGAAGTTTTTAAGAAGAGACTGGACAGCCATTTGTCCGAAATGGTGCAGGGTTTCCTGCCTGAGCAGGGGGTTGGACTCAATGACCTCCAAGGTCCCTTCTAACTTTATTATTATTATTATTATTATTATTATTATTATTAGTAGTAGTAGTAGTAGTAGTAGTAGTAGTAGTAGTAGTAGTAGTATTCAAAATAAACTGTTCTTCACTTTTTCAAAAATTAACATCATCTTACCTTGCGTTTTCTTTTGTAATTCCTTACATTTATTTTGTAATTCATTCTCCCGTAAAAGAGAAGCCTGAAGTTGCTTAGCTTCCAGTGCAGCTGCATCTGACTTCACTTTTAGGTGTTCCACCTCTTCCTGAAGTACTAGATTTTTCCTCTGACACTCACCTAAGGTTTGGTTCAAACTGGATACTTCTGAAATGTGATAAAGGCCAAAACAAAAATATAGATGTATCCATCCTATAACTTTTATAACATTTATGTACTCTCATTATATTATCCAAAAACATCTTTATTTGTTGCTATACTATTCTATAAGAAAACAGAGTAGGTATCTGTTGTTATTAAGATAATACATTATTTCAATTTGTCAACTAATTGATGGAAACAAAAATACAGATATTCTATTACAGATATGTATTCTATAAGAAAAGAGAACAGGTATCTGTAGTTATTAAGATACTAGTATTATTTCAATTGATAGTTAATTGATACAAACTAAAAGAATGGATATACTCCTAGAAATAAGGAGACATTTTCTGACAGTGAGAACAATTAATTAGTAGAACAGCTTGCCTTCAGAAGTTGTGGGTGCTTCATAACTGCAGGTTTAAAGAAAAGAATGGACAGCCATTTGTCTGGAATTGCCTCCTGTTTGAGCAGGAGGTTGGATTAGAAGACCTCTAAAGTCCCTTCCAACTCTTGTTATTCTGTTATTCAAATCTTCTCTAATTCATAGTGAAAAGCTAAACATTACAAGCAATATACCAGTGGTGGTGAACCTATGGCATGGGTGTCAGAGGCGGCACTCAGAGCCCTCTTTGTTGGCACGCATGCCATCGCCCCACTCTTAGGCCTTCAGCTGGGTTTTATAAAACCTTTTCGATTTAGGCCTCCACTGCCGTGTGCAAAAAAAAAAAAAAGGTTCAATCAGTCAATTTCAACTTCTCAGGGGAAAAAAAAGATGTTGCAAAGTTGAAATTGATTGATTGAACTTTTTAGTCCCACCCAGTCTGCCGTTACCACCGCAGCCACGCCCACTCAATTGGCCACGCCCACCCAATTGGCCACACCCAGCCAATGGGTCACACCCACCCAGCACTCGACGATGCATAAGTGGGTTTTGGGTTGCAGTTTGGGCACTCAGTCTCTAAAAGGTTCACCATCACTGCAATATACTGTTGATAAAAGTCCTGTAAAGACTTTGCCAACTTGATTAATTTACCCTGCAGCCTAATACCTAGGTAATGGTCAAATATATCTCCTAATAGTATTCACTGTATGCTAAAGTGTATGTTAATATCTTGAAAAAACTAACAAGTTAACATTCACATCAATTTGCATTTTAAAAATCTACAGAAAAATATGTGGCATATTTTTCAGGTTGATCCTAAAACTGTTTTCCTAATACTGTATATATACTTTTCCATTAATTTTCTCCAAGATTATCCATGTTTGTGTGATATGTCATTATTATTTATGCTTTCAGTGGCACTTTACATAAGAAACATTTTTCTGTGCATTTTAAAGGAAAAACTGAAACCTAAAATTCAGAAAAATGAAATTATGTCCAGAATCATACTGATTTTGGTAAATTGCATCATAATGGGAACTGAAAATATTTTTCTAATCCCCACGCCATACAGTACCATAACCATGTCTCAATGAGAACAAGGTATTAAATCAATGTAGCATTGGCTTGATAATAAAATATATGTGAACTGTAAATCCAGTCTGAAAGTGGAACATGCCAAGAAAAGCTTTGCTTTGATAATCTACCTGCCAGTCCTATTTTATTAATGGTTTTTAGTTGTAAAAATATCTCTCCTTTTAGTGAAATCCATTCTTTGAGAAAACCAAGTACTTCTTCTTTAAACTTGTTTAATTCTTCCCTGATAAAGGGAATAAGAATAAAGGCTTTCTTTAGGATAAATTTATGTTGCTGCAATGTTTTCCTGCCAAAAAAGAAAGAAAAAATGGTTATGATTTTAAAATCAAAATAATATTTAGAAGATATCCCTTTGAAAGATTAAATCAATATTTAAATCAATTTTAATGTAAGGAAAATAATTTTCTAACACAAATACACAAGTTCAGATAAATATTTAAGTAGCAAAAGAAATTCCTGTTGTTAGAGTTTCAATGAAGGCTTATCTCCTTTTCAAGTTGGCATAAAAGAGAAAAAAATACAATGATCTATAGCAGCGGCTCCCAATCTTTTGGGCACCAGGGACCGGTCCGGTAGAGAGAGGTTTTTTCCGTGGACCGGAGGGGGCGTGGTTTCACATGCTGCTTGCTTCCCGCGGATGGTGCTTTACTTATTTCCATGGCCCAGTTTCTAGCATGCCATAGACCGGGGGATGGGGACCCCTGATCTATGACATTCAGTGCAGGAAGGGGGTATATTTATGCTATGAGTCATTAGAACTATTGGTAAATCAGGATCCTTGCTTACACATTCTTAAAACTTCGGGCCACTAGTTTGGTCAATAAACCTGAATTTACACTTATATCTTTGTATATACTACTATAACTTTTTAAATACAGCTTTAAAAATTATCAAGAAAACAGATTTTTCAGGTAAATAACAGACAGACAGACCAACAATTTTACTAGAAAATAAATTCCCCCACAAATGACCTCATGTAAGAATTCTTACTGAACTAGTTGTGACTGTCTCCATATATCTTCCTTTTCTTTGTGAAAGCTTCTCGACTGTTTGTTTAGATTCTCTATTGCAGTTTCCTTATTTTCAAGTTCTGTAACTAATTCTTTTATTCTGAAAGAAATAAAACATATAGTATTAAACTTTTACCTAAAAAAAAGTAATGAGGATCATTAATTCCTGCCTTGGATCCCATGATGCCCTTCTGTTCAAGGAAAGCCTCTTTTCTCATAGTTAGGACTATCTATCCTTAACTGAGGATCAGAGAATTTCTTCATCTTGCTAAATGAAGAAAAAGAAGGGGCTTCATTTTGAGCATCTATTTGTACAGAATTGTTAATATGCTTGTAAATTAAATCTCTTACACATGTGCAAAGTACATTATAATAACTAGAACATAACTAGTTCCTTATTGCAGAGTAAATCAAAATGACAGGGTGCAAGCAGTTTTGTACTGCAGAGCACAACGAACTGGCTGGAGTTCAAGCTGTAGGCACTTCAAACATTAAAGACTGCTATGTAATATGGATATATAGTTATTTATCCATTTCCAATTTCTGATATAGTTACAAATATTTCACAGCATGAAGCCTGATGCTCACACTTAAAAAACAGTTGACACCAGTGCTAATAAATGAATACAGTATATTCCTTGGCTATAAATTTGGTTCCAAACATTACATTTAATAAGTCGTCCCCCCCCAAGATTTCAGAATTTCTTAATATATGCTTAACAAATTTTCTAAAATATCACCCATTTAATTAGAAAAGTCATATTCTTATTAACATATTTAAGCAATTAGCAGCATCTTTAAATAATCAAATGATGTAATAGTGTTTTATTTCTTTATGAACATATGAATGCATGAAACAAGCCTAGGCAGCTTTTCATCTAAAATATTTTTTTGACAACAGTATGTAATTCTTTAGTACATTTTCCCTTGATAACTTCTTTGTTCTGTTTTTCCCAACTTTTTTCTCCTCAATGTATGTATGTATGTATGTATGTATGTATGTATGTATGTATGTTTGTTTGTTTGTTTGTTTGTTTTGATGTTGTGAGCCACCCAGAGCCTTGCAGTGAGATGACTGGCAAAACAAACAAACAAGCAAACAAAAAAAATCAAAAGGCAGAATTGATATATCAATTGGTATAAATAGGATACCAATATGTATTTAACTTATTTCATCTCACTGTTTTAGGTTTTCCTATGTACTTGCTTCTTACATTCTATGTTCCAACTGTAGTTCTGCCTTTGCAGCTTCAGATAACATCAGCAACTAATAGTCTGGAAACAAATATAACTGTATCAAAAACACAATTAGCACTCTGAAAGATTCTCAACTTTTTCTCATTATGTTGAGTGGCATCTGACTCAAGAGGCCCTTTATCTAGCAATAGATTGACAATCGCTTTATCTTGTCTATCCACATGGTTTCCTTGAAAAATACAGGAGTGGTTTATTATTGCCTTCTCCAGTGCAGTATGAAATGATGCCTTTGCCATTGTCACTAAAATGATCATCCACTTACAGCACTTTGCTATATTTCTGTTGATTTTCATACCTCGGATGTACCTACTGAAAATACAGTCTTTAAACATTAAAATGATTAGTGCCTGCAGATCAGTAAAGAAGCAATAAGAACATAATGGAGGCGATGGAAAATGGCAGATAGATATTTACCACTTTGCCTCCTAGTAAATAGAGGTGAAATTGTTGTCTCAGGGAATGCTAGTTCTCAGCCTTCTATGCTCCACCCAACTGATTTCCAACAAACATAGAAATCTTTGCAAAGTTTTATTCTGTACTGGATAATTGATGCTTGAGAATAGATTCCAAATCAAGCAAGGCTAGTCCCTTTATAAAGTTCTTGCAAAGACATCCCCTTAATCATGGAATACACAATCACAAAATTGGCTTGGAACTCTTACTGCTCCTCCATTCCTATTACTGCTCCTTCGTTCTCACCACAGGAATTAATAGGAATCTGCAGTTAACTTGTTTTCTGTTTATCTCTATCCCATGGAAATTGTCCTATTGGTCTGACATTTTATGTCCTGTTGAATAACAATTTCCTTGCAATTTCATTTCCATGTATTTTTACTATTGTTGTTTCTGTTGTCTCGCCCCTCCATCTCTCTCTGATAAACTACCTGCATCAAGGCTTGGAAAATACCCTGTCTTAAATGTAGCTAAATATTATCTTATCATTATGATCAGACAAATCATAATGGTAGCCATTTTCTCCAACATGCTCACAGTATGTCAAATACATGCAGTGGCTTATGTCCCAGATAAATTTATGATGATACGCATGACCTCTCACCATCACAGCCAAGCACTACCTCCAGGATCAGAGACATCCTGAACACAGGTTGGTGGGAAAAGCAATCAAATTATTACTACTGTATTCATTTCCTGATTTTATAAGCATCTGTTTGGCCCCTGCACAAGTAGACTAGATAGTCTTTATTATTTAGGCAGAATCAGCATTAATTAAAATGAATTCTCCTTAAAATTTCTAACACAGCTAGTTTCTTTTGCTTGCATTTTATTTGTCAAAATCTGAACTAAAATCTTGCCTGCACTGATAATATTTAACACGTGAAATTATGAAAACATCCTAAGTTCCATGGCTAATTAATTGCAGAAGCTAAAAGGAAAAAAGAAAGAACATGGTGATCTTTTCTGCACTTGTACATTTTGCATAAACTGTGAAGCTGAAAATCTTGTTATCACAGCCAGAATATGGTTATACACTGAACAGAGGAGAAATCAAGGGGGGGGGGGGTGAGGGGAGACAAGAATAATGAAATGGAAACATCAGAGAAGCCAATATGCATTCTAAACTCCTGTCCCCACTTTAACACAGTGCAATACATGCTCTGAAAGCATCAGACTCTGCCCCAGGCCCTACAAGACTGTCTTCAACTTGATCCAGCCCATAACTGAATCAATCTTAAATTATCTTTAGATTCATTAGTTTTAAAGTATTTCAACCAAAAGCTGATAAGTATCCCACTACGGCTTCAAGATATGCAAACTCTATTATGCTTCACCATCTAATCCAACTACTGTGAATGTAATCAGAGGTTTCTTTTGAGAATGCTTGGAAGTACAAACAAACCCTCCATTGCTAGCCAGCTTCAACCACAGCTATTTTATCTCTTACCATCTGCCCTTTCTTTTTATACCCATCACCTCTTCACCTCAATGTTTTTGACACCAACTTCTCTCCAAGTTTCATGTATTATTTGCGTCAAAGACCTTTAAACTGTTTTTTTGGAGAATTGGAAAAAAGTCCATAGCTCATTTGTCAAGGAACACTTGGAATTGGAGTACTGAGTATTCAAGAAAACTAATCAATAACCTCTTATCATATGTATACAAAACTTATTTATTATTTATAATTTTTCCTCTTTACATATTGATGTCCTGCAATTCCTGTTTTGCATGCACACAACAATGATATGCAAATTTATGCTATTTCTCTCTTGCTTCCTCAAAGATTTTTGATGGTATTATTTTTCTAAATTAAGATATCAAAGCAACTAAATTAAGTTTAAAAATCAGATAGCAACCTAACATACTTTAGGAAAAAAAGAATTCGAAATTAGGTTAGAATTAGGTTAGAAAGGCAATCTGAGAAATTATTCATAATATAATCTTACTTTACAGACATGTTTTAAGGACTGCTAAAAGAATAAAGTGCTCTGTACACTCTGAACTTCTATTTTTTATGGGATAGCAAATGTTCTCTATCATCAAAAGTTTATTTTAGAATCTGATGTTGTAACAGATTTACATCCATATCTTATTATGATAAGCAAAATGGCGGTTCATGCATTATATTAAGCCATGGTTTACAGAAGAAACTATGGTGGCTTCATTATATATGAACCAAGTTATAAAGCATGTTTTATAAATTATAATTGCCTGGTTCGTGCATCATATTAAGCTATCATTTCAGTACTGGAAATAACACAGCTTATATTACACTTGTTTCTTTAAGCAGTAAATAGTGGCTTATAAATTGTAGCTCAAACTATGACTGATTAACATGAATTCATCTGGAAATTATACCTGATGCAAGCTAAATCTGGCAAAACAGCTAAAGCATGCTTGCCTCCGAATGATATTAATAGACATATTAATTTGAAAAGCAAGAATGGCTAGTAAATTCCGACCTTTCTGTTTTTGATTCACTAGCTGCTGTGCATTGCTCAAAATCTTGACTTAGACACTGTAGTTTTTCTTGCAGTATTTTCTCCCGTTCCACACTGCCCTCATAAAACTTCATCTTCTTTTCCATGGCTTTTACTTTCTCATCCAGTAGCTTAAATTCATGAAGGACCAAATAACTGACTCCACAATATTTACATATTGTTTCATCTCGGGACATCTAAAAAAAATAAGCAACATGTACAGTGAAAAAAAAACTTGATCCTTTAAAAAAATTAATTAAAGCAACTTTTTATATGGAGTCAGAATAACGTCCACATAGCACATTATTCCAGTGGTGGACAACCAATGTTTCAGCATGGAGTCTGAAGTTACAGCTGTATAATTCTTTATTATTACCTATACTGAGTGGAATTTCTAACACGTGTGGTTCAACGTACCTGAAAGTACAAAATAACCTACTCTTGAATTATTCACAAAATCATTTTTACCATTCTCCCTGGAAATTTAGACAAAATTTATATTCTCCAAATGGGCCAAATGGATATAATGTCCTTAAGGAACAAAATGAAAATAACAGATATTTACTCTGACATAGTGGAATATTTGTTATTTTCAAAAAAGTAACTAGGTTAAGATCTGTATAGAAATAACATCTGTTCTTATGTGTAGCAAAGAATATCTGTGCAGAAATCTGTTCTTTATAAAATTAAATAGGTTTTGTAGGCCTATCACTTTTATTACAAGCTATGATAATCTACAGTTCAGTGGCAGTATTAATTAGAATGCTGATGAGTTGGAATAGGAAAAGCAATTTCTACACTGAATACACAATCTAGTCTTCTGTCTACTTTCAACACCTGTGAGTTGTCATAAAAAAGCAGGAAAATATGGCCAAAAAAATAGAACCACAGAGACATTCATACAGTAAGGGGAAGAAACATATTTTAATCCTGGCTAAAAGTAATCAAAAATTATGGAAATTTCTCCATCAATTCTTCATTCATCCTATATCTTAAAGGATGATATACTATCATTTGATGACAGAATTATTTATTAAACATTCAATACTATGACTCCTTCCAGTAATTGTAACTCCAAACTTAAAAATAATTTCTAATAAACAGTTATAACCACCATCTTGAAATGTGTTATCCTCAAAATGAGCAGATTGTAATGTTTGAAGAAAACATCACATGATGAAAAGCCACACAGAGTCATGAGTCACACAGAAACTATGAAACTTGGTAGATATGAGATTATTAATCTTCTTAAACAAGATATATTTGAGGAGATAAATACATGTTTGAGTGAACCTGAATTTGCATTGCAGAAAAAGAGGCAGACTTCATTCACAAGCTCTGTCAATTTTATATGGTGTCCATTTTGTTAATTCCCTCCAATAAATCACAAATGCTTTGATTATTCCTACTTGGAAGCATGTACAATAAAATATGTTGAAATATTAATGAAGCACACAGGACTAATGCTAAGAATATCGGTGTCATAGTTCTAGTGAACCAAGGACAGAAAACAAGCAGAGAGAAGCAGATATAATTTGTTATAATTGCCAAAAAGTTCCATTTTGGTTGTTGTTTTCTTGCAATCTACTCTAAACAAACAAATACAGAGAGACAAAAGCAGCTCAGGGGAGTCATAAAAAGAATTCCAATGAATGAAAATTAAACTCCAAAAACCAAAATAAAACCCAATTACAATGAAAACTATTGGCACATGCAACACATAAAATTAAATCAACATTTTCCAAACTTTTAACAATGTTTTTGGAAATTATAGAATGGTGAAAATAGTCTAAAGATGAGTGTTACAACTGCCTTGCTAAAGTTAAGCAGGGTATAGCTGTGACCATTAGTAAATCCCATGTATGGCGACTTGAATTACACAATGAAATGAAGGTGACATAGAAACCTATAAAATAAGATACACGAAAAAGATAAATTTAAATAGTCTTAAAAGAAACTCAACTATGCTATTAGCTTACATTTTCACTGTCAGTGAGATTCTTCTGAAAGTTTATAAACATAACTGTAGTCCTCTTCATATATTTTTAAACATGGACAGGTTGATATGAATACTGGCTTGGTTACTATATGCCAATTTGAGCATGCAGACTTTCTTGAATCCTACCTCTCAATGTGACAAAGACCCCTGATGAGGGACGGGGCATGCTCACATTAGATACATATGGACCTGGGGCCTGAGTGTATGATTTTCACTTTAAGAGGTGAATGAAATTGGTAATGTTAACTGCTTTTTTTGTCCAGCAACTGGCAAAGAAAAGTAACTTTCCTCTGAACAGGGAGATTCTTCTGAGCTAAAGTGAGTTATATAATAAAATCATTGTACTGATCTTCTGCTGCCAAGTATGACTCCTCATTTAAAGTTTAATTCAAGTTGTAATCAGTTAAGTGAAGGGCAGTATGAGATATATAGTACAGAGGTGATAGAAAAAGCTACCTAAAATTGACAAAAAAGCCCAGTTATTAGAAGTTAGCCATGACACATAGGATAGCAACAGAAAAAAGGAAGATTCAAATAGGTACCAACGAGAGCCTTCTACAAAACAATCCAACTTGAGTGATTCTTGACTTTATGTATTATTTGCATACCTGCCTTTTTTCTAACATGAAGAGCAGCAGCATAGCAATGCAAATATTTTAAATAAATATATTTGTCTCTTTTGCTCTGAATTTTATCTTCCAAACAAATCTCTTGCCTCCTAAGGAAAGGATAGATGGAGATGGACTAAAACACAATATTAAATCCTGTCACCCAATGAGTTTCATGGCTATTTCAAATACCTGCAGCTAAATTTCCCCACTATACTGTAACACTGTAATCTATGCTGGCAGTTCTATGCCATATTCTTTTAAAATAACCAGTGGGCATCGCAGGGTAATCTAATCTATCTAACTCACTGCACAACATATTAAGACACTGATGATTTACTAAAATGAAATAATGGTATTTGCTTTCCTTCAAAACACATTAAAAGTGCTTCTCATCAAATTATCAAAATGTATATAAAAGAAAATATAGTAGATATCATCTGTTACATTTTCTCGAAACATATTTATTGTACTACAATTGTGTTAATGTTATATTATACTGAAGCCTTTAAACTATGAGAAAAGAGTAGGACAAAATAACAAAAAATGGGAATGGATATGATGGATATTAAATAACAACCCTTCTTGAGAAAAGGAGAGCAAAGATATGCAAATACTACCAAAAGGTTAAAAGTGAAAATCAAGTTGTTTTGAAAAAGACAAATAATGAATACTCATCATGTTTATTTATGAGACAAGCCATAATCAAATTAATTGGCATGTCTCAAATATATATTAACAATTTTCTAATAAAGTGTGTACCTGTGATATTGGACACTGGTTTGCTATGCTTGCCTTTATTTCTCCTAACTCTTCTTTGCCTCATGAAGCCTGATCATAGTTACAGTGGCTCTGAAGGAAATGAAAAATTAATTCTATTTTTCCTGGCAGTAACAACCTGTGCCCAGAAATATGAAACTATCATTCAGAATAAATACCATAAGGTTCCAAAGTACTAAAATTACTTATTGAAAGAGGACAAACTGAACTGTAACATGAAAGAAAAGGAGAGGCTGTTATCCTAAAAAGAACACTGTGATTTCTTGTAGCACCATCACTTTTGTATTTCAAAATAAACAATTTCAGACATTCCAATGTATGTATCTACTTTCAGCAAGATACCGAACTGGATGGGGAGAAGTTTGGGATAGTGAGCAATTCTGTTTGGAACCTATATAATCTGAAAATAATAAATTCAACCCTGAGTAAGACACATTTAGTGTTACCAACCAGAGTAACTTTCAGCTAAGAAATAGAACCACGTGCTCATCTATATTTCTTTCAAAAACTTATTTTGCCTTCTCTGGATGCTCACAAACTCACATAAAGCAAATGATATAGAATAATTGGAATACATTATTATCAAGATAATATTTCTCCATATACAGTATATTTTATTATATAGAAGACAAAAGTGTATCTCTGTGCTATAAGACTGAACATAGTATGATTTGAAATGCTAAAAATTGCATTTTGCTATAGCATTTAATTCTAGCTTCTTATGATCGTTTCTGAATAAAACTCAGTAATCAGCATAGATAGACCATTAGCTACTTCACACACTAAATAGCAGCAGTCCAGTTTTGTCAGTGAACTGTCCAATAGAAGAATGCAGGAATCATTGGTTACTTGACAAGTATCAGTATGATGCAAGTGTCTGTCTCATTGCCATATTATAATGTATGAAAATATATACAGATCTGCAGAATCAAGCAAAATGTGATTATTTTGATGATCTTCCACCTTAATTTATTTTTGAATAATGCTTCCTTTTCAAAGTATTAACATGTATCTCAACTAATTTCTTTCCTATCAGCAATATATATCAGCAAGTTTAAATTATTTGTCCATTTGCCTGCCTCTCTAACCAAAATAGGCTTATATGGGATGATAACTGTTATTCAAGTTAAATAAAAATGCACTTGTGGAAATATGACTGACCTGAGGAAACATGGAACAGGAACCAGGGAGTGATTTCTTTAATTGTTGCATATCTGACAACTGACAAGTCAGAAGTATGTGGTTGCTGTATAAGAGGAATGTCATTTTGGTACCATGGTAAATTAACATGAGTGATAAATGTTAATACATAATCCTTTAGAACCGTGGTGGCGAACCTATGGCACGCATGCCACAGATGGCACGCAGAGCCCTCTCTGTGGGCACGCGCGCCATCGCCCCAGTCCTGGGCTTTCAGCTCAGTTTTATAAAACCTTTTCGCTTTAGGCCTCTGCTGCCGTGTGCAAAAAAAAAGAGTTCGATCAATGAATTTCAACTTCTCGCGGGAAAAAAAAGATCTTTAAAGTTGGAATTGATTGATTGAACTTTTTAGTCCCACCCAGTCTGCCGTTACCACCGCAGCCACACGCACCCAATGGGCCACGCCCACCTGGCACCCAATGATACATAAGTGGGTTTTGGGTTGCAGTTTGGGCACTTGGTCTCTAAAAGGTTCGCCATCACTGCTTTAGAATATTAACATATTCAATATAATTTGAAACCACTGTGGTCCATTATATTATGTACTTTTACAAATTGTTGTACTTATACTTTTACTCTATAAATTCTATTTTCAGAAGTCTATGTTGGCTTCCTCTGTACTTCTGATAAATGTTTATTTAGAATGGATTATATTATAAAAAAAGAGA
The DNA here is from genome assembly GCF_001527695.2 of Protobothrops mucrosquamatus. Taxonomy (NCBI): domain Eukaryota; kingdom Metazoa; phylum Chordata; class Lepidosauria; order Squamata; family Viperidae; genus Protobothrops; species Protobothrops mucrosquamatus. Next base: position 243,428 of record NW_015386678.1, on the reverse strand, counting down.
ACCACTATGATATAGTGTTTAAGTTGCTAGGAGCAGAGAGATCCAGGTTCCAATCTTCTTTTATAAAGAGAAGCTAGTTGGTGACTTTGTGTCAATCGTTCTCCCTAAGCACTAGCAATAATAAAAAGCAATGCATTGATAAGTAAAGAGCATCCAAGGATAACAACAAAAATAATTAAATAATACAGGCAACAAAGAAAGAAGATTGTGTCTTTTGCTCTGAAAAGTATCAAATGCATAAAAGTTTAATAAATAAATAAATAATATAAGTAATGGAAAGTCATGTGGGGGAGTCATGAGAAACCAAAGAAATATATCTACCTACATGAAACAATGGTGCAATAAAGAGCAATACTAAAAACATCACACCATTTAATAACAATCCTTTATGTAGATTATATTGTGTATGGAGGAAGAAGATTAGCTAACCTTTGTTACAATCTAAATGCTACAAACACACTGTTGCGAGCCAGGGATAACTTCAGAATTCTCGTGGCACTTAGCCTTGTGACTGCTGTTGATTCCTATCACGCTGTCACTAATGATTATACATTTCAAGCTGAAGATTTACTTAGAAATAAAATTGCACTTTCTAATAACTGAGTTTAGGATTTCATATAAAAGCAATACTGTGAGCCATCCCCCCCCCCCAAAGATATGCAGAAAATGAATAGGGGACAGAATTAAATGTTATAAAGTCAAAAACAGTCAAAGTTGCTCCTCTTCAAATATACAGCTTGCATATTTTGGCTGTCATTTTTGCTATTCCTTATTCTCTAAGAATGTTATTTTCTTTTTTTTCTTATTCTCTACACTCAACCACCTTATCTATTTTGACAACCATACTATATTTAAACTAAGTCCCACTGAAATAAAAGATAAATCTCAGTTCAAAGGAATATTATTCGCTAGTTAAGAATCCATGTGATTTAAGATTTAATTGTGTCTGCTTTCAATTATCTAATAGGTTATTGTGAAAGACTTTTCAAAAACTTAATAATGGAATCATGCCAAACAGAGTGTCATGTACATAGATAAATCTGATGGAACATCTGACAGACCCTGGAAAGTAGAGGAAGAAATATGATTATGGCATCTCAGCTCAACGGAAAGGGAAAGCAGAAGACTAGGAGTAATTTCACCTTAATTATGCTAGATATAAGTTCAGGCTTTCTGAACTTACATCTAGGCTTTCATGATTTTGCTACATTCCCCCCACCAAAACATTCTAATGTATTCACTTTCCAGTCTGACTATATTTTACTGCATGATAACATTTAATCTCATCATATGAATAGCAGTCAGGATTCATTCAATAAATATGTTTGTTGTATTATTAATGTAGCTAGAGTAACAAAAAATACCAAATCAGTAACACTTTTCTGAGTAATACTTGATCAGGTTGAAGGAATCTACTGCTTTTGAAGAAGTCTGCTGGCTCATACATGACATGGCAGTAAATGCATAGTTGGGATTTTCATTTGGGAAAATCTAAAAGCACATACCTCATTACAATTAATGGTGTGGAAATGAGTTTACTCCAGATTGTACATGGCAAACAAGGAGGAATTAGAAGCAATGGAACTAGACCCAATTCTGTCAAACCCAAATGGCTATGCTTTTTCAGGATTTAATGCTGTTGGAAAATCACAGCCATGAACTTGTGCCCTGCAACTTTCCACCAGTAGAAATAGAACTTTCAAAGCTGATACTTCTTCCCTAAAATAGCTAGTGGTGAGAGATACTAACCATCCAAAAGATTAGAATTTTTCTGTTTATATCTGTATAACATGTGAACATAATGTACTCTGACATTAATTGTATTAATTAACTGTAGATTTTAATGCAATTAATATAATGGCACACTATCTTCATTGACTCAGATTTCCATCCTTCCGAAGTTGGTAAAATGAGGACCCAGATTGCTGGGGGCAATATGCTGACTCTGTAAACCGCTTAGAGAGAGGCTATAAATCATTATGGAGCAGTATATAAGCCTAAGTACTATTGCTATTGCTATATGCTTTTATAAAGAAGGTTTCTCAGTTATAGGCCAGTTATTTTCCACAAGGTCTGCTGCAGTCTGTGTTGCATTCTGTGATCTGGAAATTTTGAATGTTCTCTGAAATCTTCTGACTCATTAAAAAAAAAATCAGTCCTGTAATTTTATGGACATGATATCTATTCTACCCTTCTGTATAGCCAACTTTTCAGTGTTATCAAGCGCTTTAATTTCATATTTTTCTTAACAGAAGTTATATCTGTCTGCTTCAGAAGTCCTCCCCTCCCAAGATTTTTCATTTTTGTGTGCGCATGTGTATGCGTGTAAATCTTTTATATAGGAAAAGACATAAGTTGATTTGATTGGTTTTTTAAAAAAAATATAAGACTTTTTCAAGAATAGCAGAATGTGCATGAGGAAAAACATACTAATATTAAAGCAGAAATACGAATGTATATAAAATTGTGACCTGATAATAGCTGTAAACCTTTAGAAAAACCCAAACCCAACACATTTTCTTGCAAAATCATACCTTTCTTATTTCTTCTGGCAAAGGATACACAGGTATATGTCGATCCATTTCTTTCTGTATTTTTTTAAAGAATTATCAGAGGACTGTCACAAAACCTATTAACAAATAAACACACAAAATAAATTAGGGTATAGAATAGTGAAGTTCTTTCTTCTGTCCATTTGATAAGCCAGAAAAAAAATATCTTTCTCATTATCTGCAGGATTAAATGCCACATTTATTTTCCTTCCTGAGGATAAGAATTATATATGCTGCAAATGTAAGCAGAGTTCTGAAAGAGCTGGCAGATGTTATCTCAGAACCGTTGCACCACATCTTTCATAAAACCTGGAGCACCGGGGAAGTATCTGAGGATTGGAAAAGGGCTGATGTAGTCCCCATCTTCAAGAAAGGGAAAAAAATGGACCCAGGAAACTACAGACCAATCAGTTTAACATCAATACCTGGGAAGATCCTAGAAAAGATAATAAAAAAACAGATCTGCAAACAACTAGAAGCAAACAAACTAGTAGCCAGCACAGGTTTGTTAAAAATAGATCATGCCAAACCAATCTAATCTCATTCTTTAATAAAGTGACTAAACTAGTAGACCAGTGAAATGCAGTAGACATAGTATACTTAGATTTCAGTAAGGCATTTGACAAAGTAGACCACAATCTACTCCTTGGTAAGCTAGAAAGAGGTGGAATAGACAATATCACCACCAGATGGATCTGTAGCTGGTTGACAAACTGTTCTCAACAAGTAATCCTCAATGGCACTACATCCACATGGAGAGAAGTAAGCAGTGAAGTACCACAAGATTCTGTCTTAGGCCCAGTACTCTTCAATATCTTCATAAATGACTTAGATGAGGGAATTGAAGGGGAACTCATCAAACTTGCAGATGACACCAAACTGATAGGAGTAGCCAACACTCCAGAAGACAAACTCAGGATCCAAAAAGATCTTGACAAACTTGAACAATGAGCCCTAGCTAACAAAATGAGTTTTAATGTAGAGAAAAGCAAAGTTTTACATTTGGGCAGGAAAAACCAAAGGTACAAATACAGATTGGGCGAGACCTGGCTTTAAAACAGTAACTGTGAAAGGGACCTTGGAGTCCTAGTGGACAAACACTTGACTATGAGCCAGCAGTGTGCAGCAGCAACCAAAAAAACTAATACAATTCTGGGTTGTATAAACAGAGGCATAGAATCAAGATCATGCGAAGTATTAATATCACTTTATAAAACCCTAGTAAGACTATACCTGGAATACTGCAGCCAATTTTGGTCACAAAAAAGATGTAGAGAATTTGGAAAAAATTCAGAGAAGAGCAACAAAGATGATCAAAGGCCTGGAGACTAAAACATATGAAGAACAGCTATGGGACTTGGGTTTGGCTAGTCTAAAGAAAAGAAGAAATAGGAAAGACATGATAGCAGTGTAGTATCTGAGGAGCTGGCACAAGGCAAAGGGAGCCAGGTTGTTCACCAAAGCACCAGAGGAAAGGACGAGAAATAATGGTTGGAAACTGATCAAAGAGAGAAGCAACCTGGAATTAAGGAGAAACTTCCTGACAGTGAGGACAATCAACCAGTGGAACAGCTTACCCCCAGAAATTGTGGGCACTCCATCACTGGAGATTTTTAAGAAGAGACTAGACATTCACCTGTATGAGATGTTATAGGTTCTCCTGCTTGAGTAGGGGGCTGGACTAGAAGACCTCCAAGGTCCCTTCCAGATTCTATTCTATTCTATTCTATTCGGACTGTACAACTGCAAAAGAAAACAAAGGTGGTAGAGGCACAATCGTCTACCTCCAGACTATCAGAGAAGCTAAGGATTTCTTAGATTGAACACAGAAAGCACTTCCTTAGGGAGATAGTACCAAGAACTATCCTAAAGATATAAGAAAGCCAGGCAAACCCAGCATTTTTGACAAAAAGGGGATCCAAGAGGATATCATAGTGTTTCCTCATGACTCTTAGATATAATAAGTTTGCTTATGGAAACTTAAACTCATTAATGTTAATATCTTTATTTACCTGGATTGCCACTTGCTTCTCATGTCAATGGTTCTTCTTAGGTCAATTAAAACAGAGGTCCCCAACCTTTTGGGCACCAGGGACCAGTTACGTGGAGAGAGATTTTTCCACCAACCGGAGGGGGTGTGGTTTTGTGTGCTGCCTGCATCCTGTGGATGGGGCTTTTCTTGTTTGTGTGGACCGGTTGCTGGCATGCCGCAGCCGGGTACTGGTCCACAGACTGGGGGCTGGGGATCCCTGAATTAAAACACAGGTTCTACTCAAGGAAAATACCAAATAAACTAAAAATTGTGAAGCTGTTCTCTTTCTTGCTTCATCTGTTACTATTGTAACATTTTCGGCAAGTAACATGCCCATTATTTTTTTTCTTGGAGCCTCTTTCTTTGTTCTTGGGGAAATCATGAAGAATGTGCAGAAGACTGAAGAAAAGCAAATGGGTTTTTTTGCCTTTACAAATAACTTTTCTCAAAAAGGAGAAAAAGGACCATGTAACTACAGACCAGTCACCTTGCTTGAACTTTGAAACAGATTATTTAAAGAGTTAGTTAGTCAGCATTTTAAAAAGAACATATTGCTTTGCAAGGTTTATGAAGAGCATGTTGTGACAAACAAATCTGAACTCCTTTTCTGATATAATAACTTGTTTAGTTTAATATGGGAATGTACTGAACACAGTATACCTGGCTTAAGCAAAGCATTTGACAAAATCTTCCATGAGATTATTTGAAAAGATTGCAAATTATGAGCTGAGTATGCTATTATTCATAGATTCACAACAGTGAATTGATAAGTATATGCCAATGGCTCCATACAAAGCCGGAATAAGGTTTCAAATATTATACTATAGGGCTCCATTCCAGGTTACACACACATAAGGACAGAGAAATAGCAAGTGGAAGACAGCATTAAGATTCAGGAAGATTCTGACAAGTTGGAATAACAATCGGAAACCAGCAAGATGAATTTCAACAAAACAATGTAATACTCTTTATTTGGATAGAAAAAAAGCAAAGCCAATGAGTGTAGGAAAGGATGCATATGAATATATGCAAAAATAATTACATGGATAATGTAATCATAAACTGAAGATGAGTAAACGGTGTGGTGTTACTACAAAAAAAAAGATGCAGTCTTAGGCTACACAAACAGATCTAAAGTATCAGGTCAAGAGAGGTCTCTCCGTTCTGCATTGGTTGGATAAAAACTAGAATATGCTCTGCATTTTAGGAAAGATACTGGCAAACTAGAATATTACAGAAAACAGCAATGAAAATGATAAGGGGCTTGGAATGAAAAACTAAAGATGAATGAAGTAGACAGAGTAGGGATTGCTCCAGAAAACAGAACAAGATACAACAGGTGTAAATTATAGATTTTTGTTAGACATCAGGAAAATTTCCAAATAGTAAGAAATGTTCAGCAATGGAACATATTGCTAGGGGGGAGAGGTAGATTCTCTTATGCTGTAAGTATTTAAACAGAGGCTTGTTAGCCCTCTGTCAAGGATACTGCAATACTGGATTTCTGCAATGGCAGGAGGTTGGACTAGATAATGTCTAAGATCTCTTCAAACTGTTACATTCTATGATTCATGAAATGTCATATTGTTTAGTAAAGCATATTCCATTCCGAAGCACATTTCACAGGATTAAAATTAAATGTAGAATTTCACAACTCAGACTTATTTAAATAGGGCAATTCATTTTAAAAGAACAAGCTTGTACGAAAGAGAAAGAACTATGTAACTCAAGTACAATTCTGATGAGTGAACAATTTCTCTTTAAAAATATAAATAAAAAGGGAGACAAGGAGCTTCCAATTCCCTCAGGCAATTTTCCTCTTCTAATCCTTTTGCCCCAGGCCCTTTCCTATACATCAAGTCTAACAGGAGGTAATACTACTTATCAGGGAAGAGGCTAACTCAGCAACAGAACCCAGACTCTGTACACAGCAGGAGGGATAAATTATATGAGTCTACCAACCTATCTCTGAGAGTTTGATGAAGATAAATCTCCAAATAATTTGCTATGTTTGGGGAGAATATCGACTGTTTCTCTTTGTTTAACAAAAGATTCCCATCTCCTCCACCCTTCTTCAATTCAGCTGCTGACCAAGGAGACTAGAAGGTTAGAAGAGATTGAATGTTTGTGGAGGGTTTATGAGGTCACTTCTAGGAACATCAATTCCTTGGCACAGCTTGCGCAGAGAGCACCCGGCTCCTCTTTTCCTAGCATGAAACCTTGTTCTGCTTGTTGTGCCATCATGTTATGCTTGGTCCCAATGATGAGGCCTGGCAGTTCCAGCAAAAGAGCTATCAAGCTGGAACGTGCCCTTTTCTTTTAACAAGAGATCCAGTCTTTGGCAATTCTGTTTTAAAAGATCTTGGAGTAGAAGAAGTGGGGGGAAATTCTCTCTGTGGAAAGCTTAACAGTCACGGGTGGGCTCAAAGGTGCTTTTGCTTTTTTTTCCAAAAAGCAACTGGAGGTGTTTTTTTTTTCTTTCTTTGAGGAAAAAGACAGTCCAGTTGCCTTTTGGGGGGAAAAAAGCAACTATGACCTGGATGATTATTTTTAATTATTAAAGTGTTGTTGTTATTATTATGGTTTTTAATAATTGTACTGTTTAAAAGAGAGTTAAAGGAGGTTGCAGGTACGTTATTTTAATAGTTGATTAATGTTAATTAGAGTATGATTATGTTATTGTTAACCCTGTGATTGGCACTGGGAAGTGAGGGGGGAGGGAGGGGGGGTGGAAGGGTGGGAAGGGGAAGGGGGGGATTTATATTGTAAAATTTTATAAAATTTTCAATGACAAAAAAAAAAAGAAAAGAATTTCCACAGACAGTCACGGGTGGAGAAATAATGATCTGACTCCAGCGAGGGTTCAAAGGCGCGCAACTGAGCCAGTCACTCCACTGTTCGTACTCAGCCCGTGGGTTTGGCGGGTTTAGGGTGCAGCGTTTCGTGCGGATACGAGAACACGGGGTTAAAGGCAACAGACCCCAGCGGTAAGGACCTCGACAAACTCACCCCCAAGCACAGCTAGCAAAACACCGCGGGCAGCAGCAACGAAAGCCGCGCAAGTTGTCAGCGCCCCACCAGGAGCTTCTCCGCTTCTTCGTTTCCATAGCAACCGACTAGCATGCCCGGCCAAGTCCCGGAAGTAGGGCAGACGCGAAGACCGGAAGTATTTCTTCTGGGCTGGGTGTGTCTCTCCCGGGGTTCTTTTTCGGGGATCGGGTTTGACGGCTGAGTTCAGGCAGTTGCCTCCTAATGTTATGCATGGAGGGGAGGCCCTCACGGGGCTTGGTGTTATGGGTGCATTGGTAAAGGTGTGCAACCGCTGGTTCGCGGAAGTTTTTTTTTTACAGGAATTGATGGCAACGAGGTTTAGCTCGCCCATGTGAAGAGGTTGATGTGATGAAGTTGATTGCTCCGTTCTGGAGAAGTCGCTTTTTCAATTGCCAAATTATATCAGCTCAGTGGTAGTAGAGTTCGCTGGGTTCGGTAAGTATTAATTTGGCCAATTACTAATACTGTCATCAGTGTACTTCAATCATTACATCATGCCATCATGTAAACACATGTAGTTTTGTGCCATGTGCCATTTCAACTGTATTAACATCTGGAAAAGGACTAGAATGAAGAGTACCATGATCCTTTAAAACAGTGTTTCTCAACCTTGACAATTTTAAGGCATGTGGACTTCAACTCCCAGAATTCCACAGCCAGCAATGCTGGCTGTGGAATTCTGGGAGTTGAAGTCCACATGCCTTAAAATTGTCAAGGTTGAGAAACACTGCTTTAAAAGATGGCCTCCAAAACAAGTAATTCCCACGTTCTGTATTCCCACAAGGGACTGTTGGGACTGATCAAGCCTTACTAGAAAATACAAAAAGTTCAGGAAACACGGTACTTGGGAGCAATAGCATAAAAGAATTCTATATTGCACATCGTTTCATCTAGAATTCAAACCTTTGGATCGGAAAATATGCATAGGGAAAAAAATGAATGGAGCTTTTAATTCAGAGAGTAAACTATAAAAATTATAAGACTGAATCTCTGTATAAAAAAAAACACCAAATAGTACTGGGGATACTTTCTGACCCTCAATGTGACAACTTCATGCTGTCCTTGACATTGAATTGTGTTATTGAATTATAAAAGAGGAAAGAGTCATTAGGCCATTCACCCCCTTGTTTAATGCAAGAATATAGCTGTCCAGAGACTTAACGTATAATTGTTTATACTTACAGAAAGTGACAGTAAAGAAGTGCATTTCTTCAGGATGAAATTATATTACACAGTTTATATTTTAATTATACAAAAACAATATTAGCAATTTACTTTAAGCTCAGATAAAATGAAAAGTATTTTATAAATATTATATCCTCGCATAGTTGATTTATGGCACAGAAATAACAGTGATGAGTGATAGAATGCCCTTTCAGCCTTCAAAACTATAACAGCTTTACTAGATAGTGTGACTATATTCAGAATATGTAGCAAAAATGTGTGTCATATCTGGTTTTGCTATGCAAATGATGTTATTCAGCTCTCTGAATCGCTTTAAAATATTGTAAGTCTCTGATCTCTGCAAATTGATATGTCAATTTGTATATACTTTCAGGTGTAGGATAAGCAACCTGTTGCCTTCCACATGTTGTTGAAGAGTTCCCAACATTGTCATCCTTGGGCCTATTGACTGGGCTGATGGGAGTTGTAGCTAAACATTTAGAAGGCCAAGTATTGTTCGCTCTGCCTTAGTGTCTAGTCTAGTGCATGATTAATATTACTGATTCTGTCCTGAGCTACTTTAGTTGGTATAAGTCAATTGTCTTGTAAAAAACAAAATGGATCCCATAAAGTTGTTCACAATTGCTGCAGACCACATGTTTGCTTTGTCCAAAATGTATTTGGAGGTAGTAATTGATTGTAAAGAAACTTTTTTTCAGGAACTGCATGCACTTGCTATTTTTTTTCTTATTGAACAGCTTCTGATAACCCTCCAAAGAACATTCAGTTTCTCTCAATTGTAATTTTAAAAAGCTCTGTTTTGGGGTATTGTGTAGTGAGACATTGCAAGGTTAATAATACTTAATTTACACATAAACCATGAGCCACATATGCCACAACTGGTTGAGTTCATGTAGCATATTATAAACCAGAGTTTACAAGTCTATGTCTGGGCTCACACAAACGTGCTAAGCCAGAAACAAGGTACAGCATAATGAAAAGTGTAAATATATAACTAGAGCTCTTGCCTCCCTTAATATGAAAGTGCTTATCTAAGGGGGCTTGCCAATGTTGTAAAAGCATCCATTTGTTCTCCTAGGCTTTTAAGATACTAGAATTTATTGTTGCTCTCATTTATGTTGTATTTTATTTTGTTCTAACAACAACTGTAAAAGATTACAGCATCTAAGTGAATTTTTTTCTCATCAAGTGCTAATACTGGCACAAAAAACAATCAAACCAGGAAGTAAAGTAGTCCTCGACTTACAACCACAATTGAGCCCAAAATTTCTGTTGCTGAGACAGTTTTTAAGTGAGGTTTGCCCCATTTTACAAGCTTTCTTGTTAAGTGTTATTAAGTGAATCACTACAGCTAGTAACATAATTGTTAAGTGAATATGGCTTCCCTATTGACTTTCATTGTCAAGTCATAAAAGGTGATCACATGACAACGGGATACTGTAACCATCATAAATACAAGTCATTTGCCAGGCATCTAAATTTTGATCATATGACCATGAGAATGCTGCAGTGGTCATAAGTGTGAAAAACGGTGATAAGTCACTTTTTCAGTGCCGTTGTAACTTTAATGGTCACTAAATGAACTATTATAAGTCAAGGACTACCTGTAGTTGTTCCAAAGAAGGTCCTCAGGTCGAGGTCCTTTTTTCCCCCTTCACAGTAGCCATCCCCAGTCACAGAATACTACAGCCATTGTTGCTCAACTGCCATTCAAGGACTGAATTGCAATGAACCAAAAAGCCATAGAATGAGAGTGAAGCCTGATTATAACTTTTTTTACTTGTGTTAACTCTTGGTCCAGGCATGCTATCATCTCTCCTGGTTTACAGGGTATTCTGTGCAGTCTAATAGACTGTAACGTCCTGGTATGTACTTTTGGAATCCACAGCCTCTGCTATGTCTCCAGTTAAAATCAGTGATCTGGGCTTTGAGCAGGCACAGCACTTTCAGTTACAATAGGAGGAAAGGCCAGGAAAAGAGGCATCACCTGATTATTTGAGGTTACTGAAATCAACACACAAGCCTGATTTCACTAGAACTCTGTGACCCAGGAGCTGTCTGTTAGAGCTAGCTCAGTGCCTCTAAACTAGGACATCTGTTTACCCTGTACTTGAACTGCTTTTGCTCATTCAGTCCTGGCTGAAAGCTTACTCAGAACAAAATACAACACAGGGGATAATCCTGAGAATAAGCATTTATGTCGTGACTCCTTCCCATGGAATTAATCCCCCCTCCCCCATGATTATGCCTTTCTTTCATCTGAGTGATGAGTCTTTACTATCCTACCAAGGATAAGGCTTGATGACATCCTGTTTTTTTTTGTTCAAGCCTGCCTTGCTCTTACAGCATCCTTTTAAATAGACCTGTTTTGTTGTCAAAGAGATGAAGTTATCATAGGTTTCGGTGAAAGGCTCAACTGGCTTGCCCCCACCCAACCACTTTCATGAGCACAGAACTGGTCATGTGGTTCGGTTTTTCTTTATAAACACCATCATAATGGTTCAGATAGGAATGTAGGTCAGTTGATTTCTGTAATCTTAGGGAAGGGGAGCTCAGTCTGTGAACTGATTTCAAATGGACACAGTGCATTTCAGTCAGATATGAAAATGCTGCCGCTGGGATATTAGAAATGGTTTGAATGTCCCAGGTAGAGTTGGAAATTATGATGATGGTCAGTGTAGATAGCATCGATATACTCAATGGACCAACAGCCTGATTTAGTAGCTGGATTTGCACACTGTGCTAAGTGGATTAGTTTGGATTTCACTTAGCATATTATGTTAACTCAGACACTGATTTGTGTCCTTGGTCTAAGGCTTTAGCCAGTTGTGGTGGTTGATAAATCATGGTTAAACAAATCAGTTTGGCATGAATTGCAGATCTAATCAGAACGAGGCAAGTTGCTCTGTTCGTGTACAGCGAGGGAAAACATTATTTAATTCCCTGCTGATTTTGCACGTTTGGCCACTGACAAAAGAAATGATCGGTCTATAATTTTAATGGTAGGTTTATTTTAACAGTGAGAGACAGAATAACAAAAAAAATCTAGAAAAACACATTTCAAAAAAGTTATAAATTGATTTGTAGATGGAAGATAAAAAAAAAAAGAAATCTTGTAGCGACTTTCAAACCGTCATCGGGCAGAGAAAGGGGATATTTAAAAAGGAAATAACTGAAGAACTGCTAAAGTTATACTGCAAAACCTAGATTCTGTAGTAGAGGCACTCGCGGCACACACATCTTTGTACGTTCACCCTTCGGGGGCTAAAGCCAGTCAAGGGTGTTTTTTATCCTGCCCTTAACGAGAGGCGAGATCCGGTCAGAACAAGTCCGCCTTCCGATAAACGCGGAGACTCCGCGTTCCAGTTTCTGCAGCGCTCCCAGGACGAATGTCCCCTGCTCGTCCCAAGCTGCCCCGCCTTGGATTAGCAATGAGGTATCTCCTGCCAAGCGCGAAACCTGCAAAGCAGCTCGGCGGTAGCAACAGCAAGATGGCGGCGGGGTCACTGGGGCAGGAGGGAGCAGCGCAGTGCCGTGCGCGCTGCACCGTCAACCCGCCGATCCCTTCGCAAGCACGCAAGCCCAGCGCTTAGGAGGCGGGAGCAGCTGGTATTGCGTGCCAGTCGTACACGCGAGGTACTGAAGGGAGTCAAGGTCCAGCACGGAAACCGCGGGCGCTTTGGCTCCGGCTCCGCCTTCCTTGTGCGTGTCAAGGCAGGCAAGCGGCTGGAAGGTTGCCTTCCCCGGGGAGCCCCCCGGCGCGGCTTCGCACGGCGTGATTCAACCCAGGGAGGGAAGTGGCTGACGCTGCAAAGCGATAGTTGTCACGATCTCTGCTTCCCTGGGAGACGCGGCCTCAAAAGCGGGGCGCGCCGCACGCCTCGGGAAGAAGGGAGCGCAGTTGTGCCGCAGGGCACGACTCGAACGTAGGAGGCGGCCGAGAGAGAAGAGGTCGGCCTCCCGATGGCTGGTCACGCTCGAAGAGGACGGAGTTGACGTTGAAAAGGCCAAATTGTGACGAGGCTTTAGAGTCACAGTGGCTGCGTGTTATATAGAAATGGTAGGGTATAATATCAAAGAAGTGCAGGCGTGACCTAACCTGATATACAGCTGCATTCGAAGGCAAGAGGGTAGGTCACAGTGTTTCTCAACCTTGACAATTTTAAGGCATGTGGACTTCAACTCCCAGAATTCCACAGCCAGCATTGCTGGCTGTGGAATTCTGGGAGTTGAAGTCCACATGCCTTAAAATTGTCAAGGTTGAGAAACACTGGTAGAACAAATCAGCCCTGCTGAAATTTCTATCTGTGTTAGTTTTGTCTTCTGACTGGAAAAAACAACACTTTTAGCACAACACAGACGACTTGTCCAAATTACCTAGGCTGACTTGAGTTCTCATAATGCAGTCTTAATTTACTTCTCTTATGGTTTGGGGGTTTTAGTTTTCTGAAACCAAGAGCCCTGATGTATTTTTTTTTTAATTTGCCAGACTTGGAGGAGTTGGGGGGAGCTTGTTTCTCATTCTAGTACAAAAGTGATTATAGTAAATGAACTGGATTTTTAAGCCCTTTTTCAAAATAAAGCTCAGAGTCCTTTTTTTATAGTTGCTACAGTTAAGAAAAGGTGGTTCCTTCTCTAAAAACACTTAGCTTTGGGGTAGGGGAGGCATGCCTTTTGTCTTCCCAGCTGCCTTATTGCTTTACCTGCTGTCCTGCCCCACAAGAGTGATTTGCATATCATCTGCCTTGCACAAAAGCATTCCAGAATTGTTGGCTCAGTGCTGGCTGGTGACGAAAAAAGGGGTATGTTTTACCTGTGTATTTTACCTTTAGAGCCTTATAGCCTTCCTGACTATAAAAATATGACAATAACTTAGCGTTACATCTTCATCCCTTAACATTACATTTGATAAGCAGGAAAGTGGAGAAGAAAAACAAGGTTTGACAATGTTTGATAGAGCCTCCATGGACTTGTATGGTCTATCTGAGAACATGGCTTGGGATATGCTAAACAATAGACAATACTAAGGAACTGCTTTCTGTTTCATTACAAAGATCAGTCTCTTTCTCCCAAGCAAGCATCTTTCATAACAGAATTTGGGTGGCAGTAACAATATTTTTCTGTTCCCCTGTCCAATGCACACCCACCTATCTAGGGCAGATCTGAGAATGTCTCCCATACCTCCAAAAGACAGACCACCACAAATCAAAGGCAAACCATCCTTATGATGATCCAAATTGATCAAAGGTCTGGCTACCACAACTTTTAGAAATCTTTTTATCAATGCGCAGAATCTAATAGCTTGGTCCTGCACAAGGGGAGAATGTTAGAAAAATTGTTAGAATTTAAATAGAAAAGAAGGTTGGAAGTTAAAAGCATCTGATTTGCCCCCATTCCCCTTTAGCAGCCCTCTGAATTGCCAAGAAGCTTCAGAATAGCACCTCACTGGCTCCATCAAAGAAACAGGCATCCCCTCAAGATAAGAGAAGATGCCAGATCTCTTACAGTATAAGAATCCACACCTAGGGAGGATCTTCCTTCCCGGTCAAGGCAATATTTAATACACATCTAAACTTACACCTCATGATCAAAGCCCAGGCAGGAGCACCTCAATCTGCATATCTAAACATCAAAGCCCACTTGTCTTTATATATACCTCTACTAGTAGACCCTGATGATGTAGGCTACCTTCAACCATTGTATGTGATTGAATGAATAAACTACTTCTAGCAACTGCCCATTTATGTTTATTTATGACCCGGCTCAGAAAATTGGACCAAGAAAATTCTTCTAACAAAATCAAAACTAAGCCCTTGAACATTTATGAATAGTAAGGGCCAGCTGCCCAGATCTATTTGATACTTACAGACTTTAGGTTAAAAGATTGAGCATGCTTTAATCTTTTTGCTAGGCCATAAATTGTATTAATGCCAGGAAAGGTCCATATTTTTGCTAAATGAATTTCATTAAGCTGATTTGCATTGATTTTGTGAACAACTTTGATTACGTTCTTACGATGCAGTTTCCCCCTTTGTGTTTTGTCAAGTGCAGATAAAAAGGGTACATTTAGAGGCTGCAACTAATCTACAGAAGATTCAGCACTTGTCATTAAGAACAGAAGTTGAATCATGGTACGAGGATCAGAGGAGAAAAGGGAAACAATGTTAGCTGAATGTTCAAAGTATTAAGGGTTGGGGTTCCACGGTAATTGGATGGAATAGTATTTATCTAGTAATTTATACGTACTTATTTTTGCTTGCATTTTAAAGATAATTAATTTTTAGTAAAGCTGTGATTTTTATAAATCTCTGTTGTCTAAGTCCCCTTTTAATCAAATTGTACAGCAACAGATCAAGCTGTGAACTGCAGAAAGACAGAAAAGCTTCTCAGCATAGTCAGACTCCAATGTTTTCTTCTTGGATCTGTTCCCTCTATTATCAGTTGGACTGCAGTTGCATAGAAATCCTGAGCTAGAGAATGATAAAACAAGTTTCCTGACAAGGCACAACCTATGAACAATGAATTACGTGTAGCTCTGAGGAACAAGGTTCCTGCTTAGATCCAGATGGCTTCCATTCTGCTGTTGTTTCGAAGTGCTGACTCTTCACCCAGGCCTTTGGCTTCATCACACTTGCCATCTTTTATTTTTATCTTTTATTTATTTTACTGTAATTTGTTTGTTGTGAGTCTCCCAGACACATTGAGAGTTGAGCAGCATACAAGTTTAACGAATTGTTATTATTATTATGGTTGATTGCACAGTCAGCCAGATGTTTAAATTGGATTTGGCATTTTTGTCCACCTATTGAGTCCTTCTCAAGGACCTGGGATAGGCAGACATGGTTGTTTAATAATAGCAAAGGAATACAGGATGTAAGCTGTTCCAAACAAATTCTGCTTTTTACAATTGACTCTTGGTTATTTTGTTAGTGCAAATGCTGTTCAAGTGGTGCTTCAGATATTTGGGGATTGCACCCAACCTGCCTTTTGGTACAACCTTTGTTTTCTTTTTCCACAGTTATACAGGTAGTCCTCGACTGACAACCACAACTGAGTCCAAAATTTCTGTTGTTGAGACATTTGTTAAATGAGTTTTGCCCCATTGTACAACCTTTCTTGCCTCAGTTGTTAAGTGAGTCACTGCAATTGATGTTAGTAACCTGGTTGTTAATTGAATCTGGCCTCCCCATTGACTTTGCTTGTCAGAAGGTCACAAAAGGTGATCACATGACCTTGGGACACAACAATGGTCATAAGTATGAACCAGTTGCCAAGCATCTGAATTTTGATCACATGATCATGGGGATGCTGCAAAGGTCATAACTGTGAAAAACGGTCATAAGTCACTTTTTTCAGTGCCGTTGTAACTTTGAACGGTTACTAAATGAACAGTCACTGTAAGTGGAGGACAACCATGCTACTTTTATTTGCAGGTCTTTATATTTAGTGATTTCCTCCAGTTCTTTCTCTTCACTGCAATGTCCACTATCCAGACTTTTTTTGGTCTTCCTTACAATACACTCATATTAATTCTGTGGATGAAGTTGATCACGACTATTCAGACTTGCCCTGTAGCTTATTAGATGCATGAGGAGATGTATAAAGACTCAGTTATTTCTCTCACTTCTGAAGAAAATACAGACATTTGTGTGCGTGTGTGTGTGTGTGTGTTTAAATAATGTTGACAAAGCTGGCATGCAAAGCAGTAATGCTGCACCACTTAGAGAACTCCAGGTAGTCCAAAGATGCTTTGGAACCAGTGGAGTGAAACAGAGAGGAGAATGCCTTTTAGCACGTGCAGGGAATATTTCCCTTCATCCTCATTACTGGAAACTGGTTCTCATTCCTATTTATTTCACGTTTGAGGGAAACACTTTCTGATCAGCTGTGACTTTCAGCAGAGCACTCCTTTTGGCTGTTAACATTTCCCTCTGTGGCCAAGACAACAACTTGCTCTTAAAGCCCCAGGCATTCCTCCAAGTCACACGTTTCCTAATGCAGGGTGGCAATCCGATTCCTGCAGCAGGTTCTCCCTTCAGCCATCCTGTGCACATCAGTGATTGTCCTTGTCCATTGTATTATTGCCCACATTATTTATTTTTCAGCTTTACTTTGCACATTCAGTTCAGATGACAGCACACATCCCCCCTCCCCTCCCCCCCCCCCAGGCTTGGAGACAGGCTGCTGAGAGCTTTGCGTGCGGAACTAAAAGCTGGCCCTATGACTTGGTTAATCCTGAATTTGGCAAAAGTATTGTGGACCAAACCCCTTTGATCTCCCAAAGGGATTTGCAGAGGCAGGGGAGGGGAGGAGGCAGAGAGGAGGAAGAAGCAGCCCTTGGAGTCTGCTTTGCTGGAGGTGCCAGGATCCCTCTGATAGCTGGAGGCAATGTTTTCCTTTAAGCTCCAGCTTTCTGGCTGCATCCTGTATTTATGTAGGTTTTGTTCTTCCTTTTCTTTTTTTTTAACCATTGAAGCCGACAGTCCAGTAACTAGAGTGTGCATGGAAGCTCACAATGCTGTCAAGGTTATGTTTCAGCTGATTAACTTTACTGCTTTGAGTAGAAACAATCCAAAATGTTTCGATCTCGGTACTTTGATTATTGGTTATTGGATCCACACCAGACAACGTAGCACAGGTAGTCCTCAACTTACAACCACAATTGGGATCAGAATTTCCGATGCTAATCAAGACAGTTGCTAAGTGAGTCTGACCCAATTTATTTGCCATCATTCAGTGAATCACCGCAGTTGTTAAGCGAATCATGAGGTTGTTAAGTGAATCTGGCTTCTCCCACTGACTTTGTCAGAAGCCAGCTGCAAAAGTCACAAATGGCAATCCATGATCCTGGGACATTGCAACATTCATAAATACATGCCAGTTATCAGTCACCCAAAATTTGATCATTTGGCTGTGGCAATGCTGTGACATTGTAAGTGTGAGGACCTATTATAAGTGACTTATTTCAGTGCTGTTGTAACTTTGAATGGTCACCAAATAAATGGTTGTAAATCAAGGACTACTTGTATGTGCAGGTCTGGCCAATTGTTCCAAAGGCCCTAATTCTGATTGCTGATGTGGGACTGTGGTAGACTTACGATGTCGTTTGTGTTAATTCAATTGCAGTCTGGAAGGGCAATGATAGATTCGAACTCAGTATCTTAAATTGAGTGACTTTTTTTCTCAAGTTATTTATCGACATAATAAGCAAAGCCAAACAGGTCTTGCACTGGTTCAATGCTAAGTAAACACAGCCAGTGTAAAAAGAGTCTAAAATGAGAAATGGTACATTATTACTGTATTTTATTCAATAGGTATTAAAAATAAATTTCAGATCAATAAAAAGAAAATTCTCAACCCAGTACTGTTCGCTCAGACATTTATATGGGGCAACTAAACAGTTATTCCTGACATAATGAAATACATTACAAAAACAGAGGTCTCTAAACAAAGTCCACTATATATGGACACTATTCATTGACTTCTCTGGTGTTCTTGTAACTTTTCACCTATGTTGTATTATGTTGCATTTGATCCTAATACTCTGCCCAGCATTTACATAACTTGTAATACCAGCAGCTTTACTGGATTCCCAAAAGCCTGCTCTCCAGATGTCTTTTAATAACAGCTTACAAAATCTGACCTGCATTGGTTCAACAGAGTGGCCTCTTTGCTCAGCTTCAGAATGTTACTGTCAGCATTACTGTCCAACACAGAACAAAACAAACTGAGTTCCACACTGGATGGATGGTATAGAGCCTGGTTATTTGTGGAAACCCCCATCTGTTATAGTTCTACCCATCCCATAAGATCTGGCAGAATAAGTCCAGGTTCCTTTAATCAATGCCATCTTTTCAGAACCTGTTGGGCATGAAAAGCATGGAATAGCATTTACTCAAAGATCTATAGGGCTCCAACCCTGATATTAAAAGCTCCTTGATAACCTGACTGCTCCCCCAAATTGTGCAGTAGGGTAGATGCTGGACCCCTGTAGAATTTTATATTTTTATCTTTGCCTTCTTCTACACATGCATGACTTGGGGTTTTATTGTGTTAGTGTTTTCCTATTTTTAATGTTATAAGCCACCCAGAATCTTGTAGAGTTTTTGACAGCTTCAGAATTATAGAAATCAATCCATCATGAATTTTCCTGTAGTTTTCATTTTAGTTTTTGCATTTCTGGATAAAATATAATTGAAGTTACAGTATTTTTTGCGGACAGTAGCTTTTTTACTATTTTACCCATGATATATAGTGTTTTCTAAGGCATCCTTTCCTTTTAATTAATTTTTTTTAAAAAAAATATGAACAATTCACTCCTACTGGTGCACTCCGACCTTCCTCATTTATCAGCTGGAAGGCTCAACTCTAGAAAGCTTTCACAACATCTGTTCAATAACTTTAACATCAATTCCCAGTGGAAAGCCAAAAGAATTGCTGAATATCCAGACATATAAATGGCCCCACAAAAAAAGGTGCTAGTCTTTGAACTATCATACCAGCAATGGACAATCCTGAATACGATTCGCACCTCAAACGGCATCTGCTGTTTGTATTAATGGTGTATAGTATCTTCCCCTCAATGTGTCTGCGGAATCCCATATCAAACTGTAAATTGCATTGTAACAGGCTGCAAGCTAAGGGCATATACCAGTCCAGTATCTGATTTTTTAAAATATAAACAATTGCTGCGCTTCAGTGGTTAGATGGCCTAGACATTGTATTTGAACATAGATCTTTTTAACATTTATATTTTATTGTGTTCTACTACTCTAGGTGAAATGTTAATATATATTACTAGTTCACATATGATATGCCATACACTACATAAATAAATGTTTTAAGGTTTACAGTGTAGCTCATGTCAGATTTGGCCACTTTCCCACCTTTAGTAGCATCCCAATGCAGCTGATGTGACAATCTCACCTAGTTTTCAACTAGAATTACATTTCTGTGGCTGTCAAAAGGTTTGTACATGATTTGGTTAATGCACCATGTATCTGACACTATCTTATATTTCATGCAGAAGTATGATCCATTGAAGTCAGTGGGACCTATTGCAGATTGTTAAGTCAAGAACTACCAGTGCTGTTTCAACACATCTCAGGATATCAACACGGGGTGCCTTAACTCTTATCTTCTCATAAGGACATAGAATTAAGGATGGTCCACAACTGAAATATAATTTTATGGAAAGCATCCATAGATGAAGAAGTGTTTGATCCTGGGCATACGCATTTTATTTCTGCAACATTTTAATTTTAGCTCAAAGATAAGGCCACCTGCTCCCTGTTTTATCCCCCCCCTTTGTATGATTATTACTGTAACTTACATAGCAACTAAAGAGAAATACAAAACTCCATGTAAGCTTTGTGTATATGTGTGCACACCTGTTGTTTTATGAGATTGGGAGATTTGTATCTTCCATTTAAAGCAAGATCAAACACACAGAAACAGCATATGGTCCATCATTCCTGCATTTCTGCCAGTGGAAAAGTAAAGTGTTTACTGCCATGTAAAAACATAAAATGGCCCGATAAAATCCTTCTGTTCAACCTCTTTTTCTGCAATGAAGTTGATTCAACCCATGGTAACTCCTCCTAAAAGATATACATATACTGTAACATTTCAGTTTATGAATGTGGATTGCGTAATGTTTCTGAACATTGATAACAGTCTACACATTCTCCTACCATAAGGTCCTAGATAACATGACTGGATTATCTCATATTTTCAGACTCTTTTTCTCCTTCCCTGTTTTGCAGATACCTTTAATAAATCATCACTTTAAAGTGCTACTTAGCACTTGTACAGTTTTTACAAGGTGAAAGTTCATGTGCTATTACGCAGGAAAGCTATCCACTCAGAAAAAAGGTTAAAGTCAACTGCCTGAAGCTTTAGAAAATGCTAACTCAGAAAGCAGGATTTCTCTGTCTCAAGATGGGTAATATTCCTGGAATTCCCTTTAGAACATGGGTGGAAAATCTTACAAAGTCCAGATGCTTGTGGACTATCAGTCATACATTTGTCTATGTTGGCTGAAGCTAATAAGTTTTGGAATCCACCCCCCAGTAATCCACTTCTGGTTCTCTCTCTCTCCTCCAACTATGGAACATATTCAAAAAATAATAGGAGACACCTAATTGGGATAGATAAGGAATCCTCCCGGGCTGAAATGATTTACCCAAGCTGATTCTACTTGCTTTCTTGAGAACGTCCTATTGAAATAACCGAGGTTCATTTCTCCACAGGCATTCCTTGGGTTGCCATACAACTTTGCTGGCGTTTAACATGGCATAATATGGTGAGTAGCGTTTAGGCAAGCAAGGCGGGGCTGGAGTTGCAAGCAGACGGTGCTTCCCGAAATTAACTTGAGGGCAACTTTCGCAGAAAGTTTCCGATTGCGGCAAGACGCTCGTTAATTGCAAGCAGGCCTTGACGCCTTAAACGCTGTTAGCCAGATGGCGTGCAAAGAAACCAGGTCACAAATTGAACAGCATTATCGTAATTATTTTGTTGTTCTTACCACCACCATTCCCACCATCCCGGCAGGCTCCCTTAATGCATTCAAGGCTCGGAATTACTTAAGGGAGGGCGAGCAAGGGAAGAGCCGGACTCTTTGATCGGCCTGGGCCCGCAGGGGTAGGCAACCTTGGCTCTTTTATGACTCGTGGACTTCAACTCCCAGAATTCCTGAGCCAGCATGGCTGGCTCAGGAATTCTGGGAGTTGAAGTCCACGAGTCATAAAAGAGCCAAGGTTGCCTACCCCTGGCCTGGGGAAAACAAAGGCGCTCCTTCCTTCTCTACGTTTGCTGTTGCCCTTTGAACATATGTTTCTCCCGCGTGAGCTTCGCACGAGAAGCCGCTTTCGGGGAGGAGGGGACCGAGGGCAGAGAGCACGGGGGGGGGGGACGCGAGAGAGGGACGCTGGGGACAAGTCCCCTCCGCGCAGCCTTGGCTCTTCTCACGCTATCGCTGTACGGAGTTCAGGCGAAGGGTGTCGTGCAGATCGGCAGCGAGATGGGTTTAAATAACCACAGCGGTGGGGTTGCGAAATGGGGTTGTCACGCAGCAGCCAGCCGGCAGCGCTGCCGGATGAGAGGAGGAGGAGGAGCGCAGAACAAAGCCAGCCCGCCCGCCCGCCGTCTGGGTCTGAGGGATCGAGTCGTTACGCAGGCGAGCGGCGCTCTGAGCGCTCGGCTTGCTTTCCCCAAATTGAACCCAAAGGGAGCGGGGAACCACCCTCGCCCGGGGAACCTGGGAGCTGTGACTCAAAGCGGTTGCGGATCGGTATAGAGCAGAGTGTAAAACGTGAGAGGTTGCAAACTTGGGGGGGGGGGGGGGGAAGAGAGGAGGGGAGGGGAGAGGCGATGACAGCAGCCCGCGGAGAAATGAAGCGAGCGCGGGTTGCAAGAAGGAGCTGCAAGTGTCTCTGTGCTGTATGCCTAAATATTTTTCCTCCTTATTTTCTCCTGTCTTCCCCCTCCCCCTCCCGCCCCGTCTTTTATAATTCGGGCAACTCACCGAGTTGCAGAAATAATCCTGGCTTCGTCCTTCGCGACCCCCTAAGCTCCACGACAGTCCCGCGCAATATGTGGGCCGCCACATTCCTTCATTACCTAAATCTCTCTAAAACGTAACTAAAATACCTAACAACCTCAGAATGACGCCGAACTTAGCAAGGTGTGTGCTACCACTTATCATAATCAAACTACACAACTCTAGAAAGTAGGATTTTGCACTGAAGATACAATATTTAAAGGCTGTTCCTAGGCAGGAACTGTTAAGGGACTTTAATCCATCTCTCTCACTGGTAGATTTTAGGAATACAAAGGTTTGACTGTGTGCAAAAAAAGCATTCCAGATTTTTCCTTTTAGCCAAAATACAGATAAAGTAGCAAAGCAGTTTTATTTTACAGTAATGCTATTTATTATGTTCTCTAAGAAGACAGTGCTCTGGATTAAAGATCATTTTTTTAAATTCAAGTTAATCTGTGACTGGATTTGTGACAATATATATTGCAAACATGTCCAAGCTTTTTCTGGAATTAATGTTGATGGAACATTTTAATTAGTGGAAACAGAAACAGTTTCTAAAGTTCTCTTAGATGTTGAGCATTATGGGGTGAGAATAGTTTATCATACTGAATGCCAGTAGTTACATACTACAGCTTCTGCACAAGAATATTTGCATGGTCTTCTAGGAATTTTGAATTATAGGTCCTGTTGCTAGCAAGCTTCTTGGAAGTTGTAGTCTCAAGATACCTTGTGTTATTATACAATGGTGGCACTACACAAAGCTCTCTACAACCTGATGCTCTTCAGTTATAACAATGACTTCTTCCAATTGTACAGTGTATTTGGAGTGAAAATGATAAAGCAGGGACTAACAATTTCCAAACATTGAGAACAATTACCTCAACAAATCCCAGCTAACTTGGTGAGAATGGCTAAATAACCATTACACAGAAAAGCAAGAGGGAAAAGGCTACAGTTTAGATCCTGGAGCTAAAGAAGCATGTGTTTAGGCAGATCTTAAGTTATTCTTCTTTCTCATCTGCAATGTATTCATACTAGCCAAGTTGTGTCTATGAAGCTATTGTTAAGTCATTAACCTGGTTGGGAGTCTGGAAGGCCTAGATTTACAGTTGTGTCAGGTTAAATCGTAATACAATGGTAGCAAATAATTATTAAAGATAGAAAGAAAGTCCTGAAATGCTGTGTGTTTCTTTCTTTCTGCTCAGTCCTTTACTTCCTGTTCAAGCAGAACATTTAACTGAGTCGTGTGTTATGCCATCTCTCACACAAATAATCTATTTAACTATCCCAGAAGGACTTACCGCAAGCAGATTTAGTGTTCTTTAGGATTCAACTAACTCGCATCCCCGTACTTCATGAAAATTACCAGGAAGCTAGTTGATTTCAAGAAGGACATGATGCAAAAATGGAGCCACTCTAGGAGTACCCATCTCTGTCTTCTCAAGAGCTTTTCAAATTCCCAGTATAGGGGAAGATGTGAAAAAGAGGCAGTCCTTCCAGTGTGGCACCAATTACTCCATCCCAGTTTTTAAGACACTCCAAGGGGATAAACGTTAAAAAAAGAAATGGGAAAAGGAAAGCAGCTTTCTAACCTCCTTTATGGCAGCTGGAAGAACTTTTAAAAAATGCTGTTGCAACAGGCATAACCATGCAGTGTCACCAAGTGGAAATTAGCAATTTTGGACAATAAAGAATTTAGGCCAGGGGTAGTCAACCTTGGCTCTTTTATGACTCGTGGAATTCTGGGAGTTGAAGTCCACGAGTCATAAAAGAGCCAAGGTTGACTACCCCTGATTTAGGACATTGGGCCTAAATGTAGCCAATCAAAGATTGTTGCTCTGTCCCTATGTCATTGATTAGTAAATCTAAGCAATGCCAATCTTGGGGCAAACAACACCCACCACAGGTTTCCTCCTCTGTCATATGCTGCAAGTACATGTAGCAGAGTTCACAATTATAGTTTCCAAATATTAATGTACGGTAACTTGATATAGTCAGCTGGAACTAGATCGAGAAAAGGATTGAGGTACACTTTTCTTAAGCTTGAAAACTGGGCCCTATCCAACAAAATGAAATTCAGTGGTGAGAAAAGTAAGGTTTTATACTTAAGACAAGAAAAACCAAAAGCACAGGTATAGAATAGGTGGTACCTGACCTAATAGTAGCAACTGTGAGAAGTATCTTGGAGTCCTGATGGACAACCACTTAAATACGAGCCAGCAGTGTGCTGCAACCACCAAAAAAAGCCAATGCAGTCCTAAGCTGCGTTAACAGAGGGATAGACTCAAGATCAATGAAATGTTAATACCATTTTATAATGCCTTGGTAAGACCACACTTGGAATATTACATCCAATTTTGCTTGCCACAATATAAAAAGATGTTGAAGCTCTAGAAAGACTGGAGAAGAGCAACAAAGATGATTGGGGGACTGGAGGCTAAAAATTATGAAAAAGGTTGCATTGGGTATGTCTAATCTAATTAAAAGAAGGACTAGGGAAGTTCCAATATCCGAGGTGCTGCCACAAAGAAGAGCACTTGAAGGCAGGACAAGAAGCAATGGATTGAAACTAATCAAGGAGTGAAGCAACCTAGAATTAAGAACAGAACAATTAACCAGTTGGAATGACTTGCTTCCAGAGGTTGTGGGTGCTCCATCCCTGGAGGTTTTAAAGAAGAGATTGGAGAGCCATTTGTCTGAAATGGCATAAGGTTTTCTGTTTGAACGGGGGGGGGGGGGGTTGGACTAGAAGACCTCCAAGGTGCCTTCCAACTTGGTTATTCTGTTATTTTTTAGCAGCTGATTTCTGGAATATCGTTCAAAACACCAGATTGATCCTGTCTTTGTTGGTCTTTCACAAAGCCCCTTAGACTTGGCTCTGAGCTAGAATTCAAGGCTCCTGGTAATTAACAGAGCCATCTCTTAGTTATGCCATTTTTTGCTTTTACAATCTCATTGCTATGGGTTTCATGTTGGCTGTTTTTTTTCCTTTTGTATGTTTTTAACATATTTAATACTGTTGGCTCCCAAGAGTCATAAATTTCTATAGGCCAGTGATGGCAAACCTTTTAGAGACTGAGTCCCCTAAAACTGGCCCTGCCCCCATTCCACCCCCTGCCCTGCCCCCACCCTGCCTGTCCGCAGGGCCACTCACCGCCTCCAGGGCCCGTTACAGATTGCCCAGGCAGCCCAGCAGCACCATGGCGGCCACGCCCTCTGCTCACGCCCCACAGCATCAACTGCGTGCGATGGGGTGTGAGGGCAGAGTCTTGTCTACACTGCCTAGCTTCCATGTCCTTGGCTGTGCTGCTCCGTGTGGGCCACGCTCAGGGGCAACTCTCCTCCAGGGGGGCTGCTGGTGAGGGGGTCACGGGAGGAGGCAAGGCTGGGGCAACAGCACGTGTGCCCACAGAGAGGGCTCCGAGTGCCACCTCTGGCACGCGTGCCATAGGTTCGCCACCACTGGTATAGGCCAAGTAAATCTATTCAATAAATTAATAATATAAAAGTTGTTTTTTAGAAGCTTATCTCACCATAAGCCTTAATATCTAAAAGTGGATAAACTAGATTGAATACTTGGTTATTGTTTCATCTTGGAGATAGGGAGATTGTGAAGCCTCTGATTTAGTTTGGTTTGGTTCGGTACTTGTGCTCTTTTTGTCTCTTGTATTTTTCTTTTAATATACTGTTCTTTTAATATTTTCTTTTTTAGTTTTAAGCTACGTAAACTCATTTGGGAATTGGGCAGCCTATTAAATAAATAAATGCAAGAAATATGTGTTTACAAACATATTTATCTTATAAAGCACTCATGAGTTATGATTACCCTCATATGTATGCATATTGTGTGCAACTCAGCTTTGGCTTAACATGCTGTAATGTCTGAAATTGGCCTACTAATTGCTTCACACTTTGTGTAACAGCAAGTTTCTTTCAGAAATTGTCCAAAAACCATAGCCAAACCAGATACTTTTGGTTATGTTCATATGGATCACGTCAACATAAACCCACACAGTTTTATAGAAACGCTGTTTTTAAAAGTAATGCAAGACAATGTCAGGACTCACTGTTAGGCAATCTAAGACTCTGAAAGGCATGCTACAGCAATTCATTTTCTCACTTCTATTGTTTTCTCCTCAAGGAAGCTTTACTCTGACTTAGCACTTAAACCCACATACAAGGTCTCCCACTGCATTTAAAGAATCACGACTTAGAGGGCAGGCAGTCTTGGAGCGTGCATGGAGGAATTAAGCTAATGTATCAAATCATGGCCTGGGTTCTAAGAGACGACGATGTTCAGAACTGCTTCCCATCAGCTACAGGATGTCTTTTTCTCATTATAATGGAATTGTGTGCACAGAGCAGGTATCAGCTAATTTTTTTTTCTTCTCTAGTACAAGATAAATTTACTGTGGTGTGTTATTATCACATTACTCTCAGGAGAATAAGACAGAGAGTAAGAAAGTAACAAAGACAAAGATGAGACAAAGATGTTTTTTTAAAAAACATACTTATTTATTTTCTTCCAGATTTTTGCAGCTCAGATATACCTTACTAAAAAAAAAAATCTCATGGTTATCCTCTCTTATTTCAAATTGTGAGAAAAGCCATTCTTGCTTCATTTGGGAGCCCTCTGTGGTGAATGAGGTCCTGGGCTTCTGCTCAGTAGCGCTACGGTCTGTTTGGGATTGGATAAGAATGGTGGAATGGAGAAGCCAAAGCGCCTATTTTATTTATTTTATTTATTTATTTATTTTGAAATCGTTATAGCTGCCCAAATTCAATGGATTCATTCAATGCTGTTATTTTTTTCTCTCTTTGGGGGGAGGGGGGAAGGCAAGCCAAACCAATACAGCTATGGCTATGGGAAGAACATTTCCCTGGCCTCTCCATCTGCGTAGCAGCCAGGGGTTAGTCAGTAAGATGGGACAGACCTTGCATGCTTTGCATTTGCAAAATGCAGTCCTTAAAATTTTATGATAGGGCTAGGATAGGCTGCTGTTTGAAATCCTGGAGAAGTACTCTTCATCAGTCCACAGTGTTTCTCAACCTTGACCATTTTAAGGCATGTGGACTTCAACTCCCAGAATTCCACAGCCAGCAATGCTGGCTGTGGAATTCTGGGAGTTGAAGTCCACATGCCTTAAAATGGTCAAGGTTGAGAAACACTGCATTAAAATGTAGGGTAGAAAGCACAACCTACAATGCACAGGCCACATCCACTCCTAAGCCTCTGTCCTTTCTTCTTCAGGCTGTTGCCAACACTCACAGAACTTTAGAGTTTGAAACAGCCAGTTGAATTACCAAGTTCAGATTCTTGCTGTGCTTAAAAATTAAATCATGCATTTAGCCTCTGCTTGAACATATACAGTGAAGGGGAGGTCACCATCTCTGCTTGTAATTGGTTCCACTGTTGAACACCCCCCATAATTTAAAGCATTGAAAGAATCTATAACCCAGCCAGCTACCCACCCACTCTAAAGGTGCGGGGGAAGTTAAAACTGCTGAAGTTCTGCATTTGGTGGCCAATTATCAAAACACTCATACCAAAACAAATAAGTGCTTTCTCCAAGGAGGGAAAGATCTTCTTTCTTTGACATAGATTATACTGAGTTAGGAATACCTCTAGTCTGAAGCAGTATGGAGTAGATTTAATCATTGAAAAATAGGGAGGGAAGTAGGAGAGACAATGCTGAGCTGGAGAAAAACTTTGGAACCCTCCCAGGAGCTGGGAGGAGGAGAGCATATGATTCAATTAACACGACAAAAGATAATTTGAGCAGCGATTTGGATGAACTCAAAAGGAGACAAGGTTAGAAATTTTAAGAAAAGCCAAAAAGTTGTTATGTGTGGAATAAGGTCCATACAGGTGGTCCTTGATTTATAAGAACAATTGGGACCAGAATTTAGGTTGATAAGCAGTTCAGTTATTAAGCGAGTCATCATGTCAGCAGACTCAATTTTATGACAGTTTTTAGTATGGTCATTAAATGAATCATGTGGCTGTTAAGCAATTTATGCAATTGTTAACCAAATCCAGCTTCCCCAGTTGACTTTGCTTGTTGAAAGCCAACTGGGAAGATCGCGAATCACAATCACGTGACTGGACCGTAAGACACTGCAATCTTTGTAAATACAAACTGGTTGACAAGCACTTTAATTGCAATCATATGATCGCAGGGGTGGTACAACAGTTGTAACTTCAAGGAAAGATCATAACTCACCTTTTCCAAGGCCATTGTAACTTCAAACTGTTGATAAAGGAATGTTCTTAAGTTGAGGGTTACCTGTACATCTATGAGACTCCTCAGAACCTGTAGAGGAAGAAAATGATTGCTGAGCACGTTAACCAAAAAGAATTAATATAAAATTATTTTTAAAAGGGGACTGCAATACACAGGACATGAGAAAGGTGAGAAATACACAGGTGAGAAAGAAAGATGGAAAAGGAAAGGGCATAAAACATATCTTTCCCTAGGTCAGGGGTAGGCAACCTTGGCTCTTTTATGACTCATGGACTTCAACTCTCAACTCAATTCTGGGAGTTGAAGTCCATGAATCATAAAAGAGCCAAGGTTGCCTACCCCTGCCCTAGGTCATTGCACGCTCATGATTTATTTATTCATTAAACTTATTCACCACTCATCTTGCTGTCCTGCGATTCTGGGTGGCTTACAATAAAGCTATATTTTAAAAGATTAAAACATTAAGATAATAAACACATTGAAATTAACCAAAAAAATAGCTAAGGTGTGAGAGGGTGTATAAAGTAGACTGTAAGTGGGATCTTCTAATCCAATGCTATCCAGGCCAATTGGCAGAGCCAGGTTTTAGTTATAGAATCTTACAGCATCCCCAGCCACCATTTTATTTGTTTGTTTATAAGATTTTTATCCCATCTTTATTACTTTATAAGTAACTCAAGGTGGCAAACATACATAATACTGCTTCCTCCTATTTTCCCCACAGCCACAACCCTGTAAGATAGATTGGGTTGAGAGACAGTGACAGGCCCAAAGTCTCCAGCCAGCTTTCATGCCTAAGGCAAGACTAGAATTCACAGTGTGCTGGTTTTTAGGCCAGCACCTTAACCACTAGGCCAAGCTGGCAAAATAAAGTCTATCTTTGTTTCTGATATATAACCCCAGCAATAAATGGAAGATAGTGTAAGATGCTGTAAATCAGAAGTTTGGGAATGGTTGCACAGTTCTTATTGCTATATTTTCAAAACAATGGATGACACCATATTCCACCAATGAAAAATCCATTGAAATTTTATTCTCCATTGAAATAGCTTTATGAAGCAATTTCTCTTCCGTGAAAATCAGTGGCGCTTGGTATGGAAACAATTGCATAATTTCTGTGCTTAGCAGTGGTGGTAATTCATACAGTTCATAACAAAAAGAATAAAAGAGATGGTTTGAACCCATATTTTTTATTTGCACAAGAGGTTTTGTGAGAATATATCAATGTGGACATCGGGATGTGTTGTATATTGAGACAGTTAAGAAGTCAAGATTGAAAGAAGACCCCAACTCAGTCTCAGAATACTGAATTCTATGCCACACAGTAATGATTTAGAAACGTACAGGGTGATACAACTTATAATGTATGTACTCATTATCTATTTCTTCATATTTCCTCATATGCCACCTATCGAGTGGCTATTGCTCATCATCAATAAATGTGCATCTGGAACTTGACATGTGCATTGTGTCACCCACTCAGCTCAACCTCATATTTGAATCACATATTCAGATTTGACACATTTGAGTCACATATTCAGATGAGCATTTTTTCATATCCCATTCCTTTGCAGCTAGGATTCCCAACACATTGTGTGCTTGCCCCAATTGTTTTGACCTTCCTTCCTTCCTTCCTTCCTTCCTTCCTTCCTTCCTTCCTTCCTTCCTTCCTTCCTTCCTTCCTTCCTTCCTTCCTTCCTTCCTTCCTTCCTTCCTTCCTTCCTTCCTTCCTGGTATGCAGAAGCTTTCATTTCACTTCTTTACTCCACTGTAGTAATTCATAGGCATTTCACAATTGTCACTTATTTTTTGTGGGTATCCTCAAGGTATAATCAAAAAGTCAAGGTGGCCTCCACAATGGTATGACAAAAACTTTGTTTTTTATCAGCAACCCTTGTGACCACCATTTTGACTTTTTTTTTTTTTACTACACCCAACAGTCAGCCATGCCTGTTCAGCATTTGAACTGCAGATTCCACCTTTGCTTTCTATTTAGATTTCTGAACTAGTGACTGCTCTTTTAGCACTTAATCCTCGGTTTACATCCATTCATTCAGTGACTTCAGAGTTACAATAACACTGAAAAATTTGACTCACCAGTCCTTAAAGCTCAAACATTGCAGCATCCCTGCAATCACATGATCTCAATACGGGCACTTAGGTGCCCTGCTTGTGATTATGATCACATGATCATCATTTGAAAACTTTAAGAAAGATGGAGTTCTGAGAGATGATTCATATATACACACTTACCAGCAAATAAGTGGCACTGTATGTGTAAAATAGCCATCAGTTAAGTTTTCATCATCATTTTTAATGGGTTTTTTTTTTTTATCAGAGAAGGACATGGAAGATGAGAACAGTCACCTTATAGATCTTCCCTTGCCTAATAATCCAACTTCTAGCCTGGAATATAGAGAGGATCCAGCTTTTGCCACACCCTTCTAATTTGCCATTTTGATCCCAGATCCTGAAACGACATTACAGCCTCTGAATCCCCAAAAAGGGGCATCATCATGTTGAGGTTTAGGATAAAGGAGGTCATCAGAATGCATTTGACTATATTTAATTGATAAACTTAATCCCTCTTTCCTAGATCACTCTTATCCTCTCACTAGCCTCTCTAAGATAGATTTCTTTCATATCATACAATATTTTTTTATGAATCATGCTTGGATATGTGTTGCCAAGCATTATGTTACTCAGAATGGAATTATTGTGAATTCACACTCAATGTGAATCAGTCCTAAAGTATGGAAGATGGCCAAGTATGGAAGATGACTTCCATCTTTCCTGAACTTCAAGTAGTCTGAACCAATGTAGAATGGTGATGTGCAATTCCTCTGTGATTCTCAAGAGAAGTGCTATAGCACGTGGTTCCTGAAACCCTTAAATGCAGTCTCCAGAGTCTATTCAAAAATTTTCCACCGTATTATAATTTTGAATGTGTCAAAAAGGAAAACAGATTAAGGTCATGTCACAGTTTGCACTTAACCAGAGCACAATTGTTTCTTGAAAATGGCAATTCTCTAAACACTGCCTTCATCTTATCTCCACTCTCCAATGTTTCAGATTGATATGAGGGCAGTAGTTATGGTGTGGGCACTTCATTTCCTCTGGTTGTCTGGAAGTTGAGTCATTGTGACTGGGCTTCTTTTTTTGTTCATTGACATATTTCCTCTGATCTCCGGTCAACCTCTTCCATCTCCATTCTTCTGTCTACTCTCTAAGGAATTGTTTTAACAAACCATTCCCTCCTGTTACAAAGAAAACTACATGTTCTTGTTTGCCCATTTCTTAAACTCACTGGAGATCCTTTTCAATGCATGCTAGAGTTGGGCACAGAGCATATAACTTTTTTTACACTAGTTCTTGCATTGTGCATACTTTATTGTTCTGCTGATAATAGCCCCCCCTCCAAAAAAACCCCTCTCTTTGGAAATACTACAAGTGATTCAGTCCCTTTTATAAGTCCTTGTTGCTACTGTTGTAAATACTTCATAAATTGTGTATTTCAACTCAGTAGGGTGTGTGGGGGAGCAAGGCAGCGTATTAGCCTATCTAATACTATCAGAGTCCTGGAGATTGGCAGATGCTTTTTTTTTAACAACTCGTGTTGAACTAAAGAGACGGGCGGAAAGTAAAAAAAAAAATGACCCACTGCTTTGTTTATCACACATTGCACAGAACACTATTGTTCTCTACTCAGCAATGACTAAGAACAGATACAATTACAGACAATGTTAGGACTGGCAATGGGTCAATAAATCTCATGCTGGTATAGTTTTTGCTGACTCAGGTATGGATGGATAGCACTGAAACTCAGTAGGGGGAGAGGTCCTAAATACATGGGGACTAATGCTAGTAATATTTAATATATTTATATTAAATGTAATCGTTTTTAGTTTGATCTCCAACTGATGACCAAAAAGCCAATGGTGGATCGTGGACTCTGAAGAGGAAAGGAAAACTGGAGTATGTTGGCTGAGACAATGTGTGCATTGCAACTTTGAGTAAGAAGCAGTTACAGAAATTGAATTTAGTTTTATGGAGGACTTCTTGTGGCATCCTAAATCTGAATATCTTAGGCTGTTTAATAAATATAAACGGCTGAGGGTTCTTCCAAAAATACTTTAATCAAATTGCCGTTCTTCAAACAATATACACAAAAATAGGGGAAGAACTACTTGAGGACTCAAATGCATTGACTTGGAAAGTTAGTTGGCAAAGGAAGAAAGCCAGAGTAAGACTGAAGAAAATAGAGGCTTTGACCCATTAGATGGGACATTATATTATTAAATAGATTTTTGAACATGGCTAAGAGAATAAATTGTTAGAAATAAAAGTATTACTATAACTAGAAAGATAGGATATGCAACTAGAATACTATATTTTGGTATGAGAAGGGAAATATGAAAATGCCAAGAGGGTCTGAATAAGGGAAACTTTTGGTTATTCAAATATAATTTACTATGAGAAAACGATAGAGATGGGATATTATATTATTAAACAGATGTTTGAATATGGTTAAGAAAATAGATAACTTTTAGAAATAAAAGTATTATTATAACTAGAAGGATAGGATTTCTAACTAGAATATTATATTTTGTTACGGAAAATATGAAAATTCTAAAAGGGTTTGAATAAGGGAAGCTTTTGGTTACCCAAATATAATATATTATGAGAAAATTATAAGCGATAGAGATATTTTGAACATTGATGGGAATTTTTTTTTAAAAAAAAGCAGGAAAAACAATACTGATTGAACAAATGGATTTTAAGTGCAAATGCAATTGAGATATGTTTTGGCTAGAAAAGATATTATAAACTGACATTATCGATATTATGTGTAATACCAGAAAAAATGTGATGAAGATGTCTGTATTTAATTGTATATGTATTAACAGTAACAAGAATTGTATTTGCCCAGTGTTGAAAAATACATACCACCGTAAGAAGAGAGGATCAAGGAAGCACTGGAACTAGACTGAGAAAGTTAATATGTACCACTGAATTACCAATGGACCCAGACAACATGTTGTTTATTAAGCATTTATGATTGTAAAATTAGAAAATTAATAAAATGTTTACAAAAAAAAATCTGAATATCTTTTCAAATTTTAGATGTGCCCTCCCCTAAGGTGTGACGATGAAGGAAATTCCTTGCTGGTAGTTCACATGCTGACTATTGCCACCTCAATATTGAATGTTGTATGTCTTAAATCATATCCTAGGGCATCAGATATGAATAACAGAATTCAATATTTATTCCTTTAAAATGGTTTAGTTGCTTTTAATTTCAAAGCACCACACAATTAAGATTGCCATTTGACTTGAGTAAATCAGGGCTCCACTATGACTCATGTTCTCTAGGTTTAAGTAGAAATGAATCAGCCCTCCT
Source organism: Protobothrops mucrosquamatus (assembly GCF_001527695.2). Classification (NCBI taxonomy): domain Eukaryota; kingdom Metazoa; phylum Chordata; class Lepidosauria; order Squamata; family Viperidae; genus Protobothrops; species Protobothrops mucrosquamatus. The sequence goes on along the minus strand of NW_015386678.1, from coordinate 209,422 downwards.
CAACCTAGTAGTGTTGGACTACTAGTCCCATCACCCCAGTACAGCATTGACTGGGTGAGATATCAGTTGCATAAATAATATATTTAGAATCCAGTTTGTAGAAAGGTAATCGAAATCAATCAATCCTCAGTTTCATTGTTCTTTCTTTGATATTCTGTCCCTGATGACAGAAAATAATTGTTCTGGTAGACGCAAATGACTGCAGCCTTATGATGTAGTCAGGCAAATCTAAACAGGTGATAGCCTGGTGCAGAAGGGCAGAACAGGGCGTGTTTTCTATTATGTGCTTTTACCGGAAGTGTGACCTTTTGTGTCACAGCTAGAAATAAATATTACCCAATAAAAATGGACTTTTTTCAATTTGGCTCCCAATGTCTCATTGATATTGCAGTGTAAAGCTGCAGATTCTTGTGTGTATTTTTCCTGTATTCTAATTAACTGGGGATGTTAGTAGCCAAATGCAAGTAATTTCTACAAAAAGAGAGACAGATTTCAGACACTTTCCAGATATACTATAAACAATTCAGCTTATCTAGCAACCATGCTCCAAAAAGCATAGGTGGAGTAGAAAATCCTGTTCCTTTGATGTGTGGTAATTTCAGTGTTCGGCTACTTAGCAATCATATCTTATACTGCCCAGAAATGAATAACTTATGAAAACTTGTAAAAATTACTTCAACATTTTCCTGAGGTACTTGAACCAATATTTTATCAGGAAAATGAATGATATAGGTTTTGATTTCTCAACTAGATCACCTTTAATTTCCCATGTTTCAGAAGTAGCATATAACATTTAGATTGATCAAATATTAATGTGTATTCCATCAAGTGTTTTCCTTTCTGCATAGCTAATGCTAGCTGTTATAGGTGATTTAGACTGAAGAAATTGCCTGCAAACAGTGCTATTTCTTTCTCTACCTCTAGCATCTCAGTGTCATAGCCTTCATCAATGTCTGGGAGCATGGATGTCCTTACATAAAACTTGACAACCCTTGATAAATCAGATTTTTGCAGAATTGCAGGCATCCAGCATCTTGTATCCCTGATTCTGTATGCTGGAGCACCTGGAAGTTCTAGTTCAACTTTCCACAACCTGGAGTCCTTCAAAAATGTTAGACTATAGCCTTCATAATTTCCCATTAGCATTTTCTATACTCGCTGGAAACATTGACTGGAATTTTAGAAGCATCATTTTCAAGGCATCTGGATGGCATTAGGTAAAATAAAATAGGTTTGGCAAACAAACATTGGTCTCATTGGTTCTGATGCTCAACTGGCAGAGTCATGCCATTATTGTGTCTAAAAAGGAGATAAATACATTTACCACATTTGGTAGTTTAACTGTAAAGTATTAGTAGCTTCATTTGCAAATCCTGGTCCGATAGCTTTTCCCCCCCCGCATGACATGTTTTAAAACTATGCTCAATACATATTGCTTTTTATATATATGCAGCTAATATTGCTTTTCAAAAAAGAATACTATGTATAATTGTTCCATTTATTTGCCAAAGGAACTTTTAGCATATTCTTCATTGTAGAATACTAAAATGATCCAGTGATTCCTTTCTTCTGTAAAACAGAAGCTTATTTTTAAAATAAAGTACCTTTGACTATTCCGATGTTGTTTCACATACAATGCAAAATGAAGTAGCGGCCTTTTGGTTTCATAAACTGATATGAATACAAATAGGTTAGGTGAATAGAACACGGTGAACTTATGTTAAAATGACATAGCATAAAAGAGTTAACAAGGATGTATTTATAGGTTTAGGAAGAGGATGTATTTATAGACCTAGAAACAAGACAGAAGTTATGATAGATGATACTACCAAGTAAACAAAATGTGCAGAAACTGTTAGTACCACAGGATAGTGATGCCCAACCTTTAGATGTCTTTAATTTTAGTTTCATGGAGGTTAAGGCTATCAAGAGCTATTAATCCCAATGGATATAGATTATTTTCAAATCAGAGATGGTGTTTCCAGCGAATATGAAAATGATATTGTGCTTATGCCCATTTTAATGGTTTCCCTTTGGAATCCAATTCTCTCTAATTGAATATATGTTAGAATAGAACTTCTTACCCATATTTTTCTGTGTTCTTATACTGTGAAGAAAAATCCTTCACTGACATTTAGGCTTAGCTAGAACTGAAAGGGGATCAGGTTGAATTCTTGAAGGACATGACCATTAATGGCTCCATTCCTGATAATAACATGGAAGAAATGGGGATCCTGTGATTTTCCAGAGGTTGCTGAACTAAACCTGTGTATTTGCAAGTGTTTTCGTCCTCTGCAAAATAAGTGCAGAGAAAAAGAACACTCAAGTGTCACTGCAACGTTATACAATCTGACATTATTCAATTAACCTTTAGGGAATCAGATTAATACCAGGGCCGGATAAATGATCTGGATATTGTAAAGAACTTTACTACAGCTTATCTTTTCCATTAATTATAGGAGCTGGATAATATTTATGCTTCTGTGAAAACCTGAAAAAAAATAAGGATGTTTTAAGAATTCCATTAAACTTTAAGCACACCTAGTCAGGATATAGAGAAAATTTGTATCATTGGCCTGAAGGGCCAGAATGATAACAGTTGTAATTATAGATTATAATTTTATAATGAGAATTTTTTTGTGCTTGAGTAGTCTCATATAGCTGACATTACTGAACAGTTAAAATTTATTGGCTTTCACAAAGACTATAGTGGACAATTCCTTACCTTGATGTTAATTATTTTGCTTCAGCTTTATTTCAAAGGTAAAGAAAATTCATATATCACTTTTCAAACTTCATTGTTATCTAAGGTTTCTGTCTCCTAAGGCCCATCCTTTCTGCTTATTTAAAACATTCCACAAAATTGTTATATAATCGCTGCCTTTTGTCAATGCGTGCTTAATTCTAGCCAAGACCAAGAAAACAATGACTTCCTTGACTTCTCCCATGGTCAATAAGTCACAGCTACAAGTATTTTACAGTGCCAATTTCATGCTCACTATAATTCCATTGTTTTAACTTACTTCAGCAGAACACCAAAGGGGCAGATCCAGTCCATTGTCTCTTTCATGATTATGAAAGGTGAATTCACGGATGTAGCTAACGTAATGTGTCATTGCTACTTGAAGCAATTAAAATGCTAGAAATGTGTAGCATTCAAGGACAGCCTAAGATAAATGTTCTATCTCTGCCTACCATATAATTGTCCAGATGTTTAATGTCTTCTAACTGTTGCCAAAACAACTAGTTTATACCTGAAGCTAATAAGAATAGTATCACACATGTGCTTTTGGGGGAAAAAATCACAAATGAAATTTCTGTTTTGGCTAGGTAGCCAAGAGCTACATGTGACCACTAAATCACTATATTTGTTTATGTTTTGGCCCTGGAGCCTTGCCTAATCACCAGAACCCAGTGGCATGATTTGCTGCCATTGTGAGGTAAGAAACAACCAAAGATGTGTAGCAGAAGCCTTAATATGCAGACTTTGCTTCTAGACTGACTTTGCAGCAATGTGGTGTCATCCCCCTAGGTAGCTGAACTACTAAGTCTTCAGCAGTGCTGGATCAATCACTGGAAGTTGAAGGTGAGCATTTTCCCAATGATGGGAATTCTAGTACCCAGGGTCTATATTGAGCCTGACAACCATCTTTCAACTGCTTCTGAGTACTTGAGAACATGCTTCTCCACAATTTCTGGCTGCTCTCCACGCTTTGATAAGGAAGGCATTCTCTAGGTCCCTTCCTTGAAACAGTGTCATCTTGTGAGACCTAGGAAGTGTACCTCCCTGGCAATGTCCCAATTTTATGGATCAACCTTCCTCCTGAAATATGGCCCCAACCCTGATGGCCTTCAAAAAGACTGTCAAGACTAGCTCCTTGCTTAGGCCTTTGAGTTGTGATGTGCTGGAGCCCTAATTGAATGACTGTACTATTGCTATTTGGATTAGCATCTTATTGTGTCATTATTATTTGTGGCTGTATGTATTGTAGCTTTGTATTCTTTTCATTGGGTTTTTGCCTTTGGTAAGCTGTCCAGAATCACTTTGGTTGACATGGATGCCCATATAAATGTTTTAAATGAATAAAGAGGTGTTGAACTGTCTCCTGAAATAGCATTGAACTCACATTAAAAAGCAATCAAACTATTAACTGATATCAGGCAATGGACTGGAACACACCTGCGCAAAACATTTGTGCAAAACCAGAATGATTTGTGACAGATGGTTAAACTCACTGCCTAATCATCTGCAAAAACTCACTTCCTCCCCAGCTCTGACCCACATTAAGGAAAACGATAGATGGATGCTTTCCTGAAGGGTCTTGACGTTTTGGATAGGGCAAAGAAAAAAAATTGAGGCAATCCACCACTAACCTCCATTTCTTAACATGTTCTGTACATAAGTAAGGGCAGCATCTTTTGCTGGTGTTATTGGCAGGGCAGTAATTGTTACGTTTTTATAGTTTTATACTAGCTGAAGAATTGGTGGATAGCTCTTTAATGTGGCTATAAAGAAAAATCTTAAGCCATCTTGACTGCTGTTTTACAAAAAGGTAAGTACAAGTATTTTAAATAATTCAAATCAGTAACTCAGTAGCTGATTGGCAATCAAAGCATGGACAATCAAGTTTTCTTCTGTTCAGGGGCTAGAGTGGTTGAATCCAGGTCACATCAAGACGCTTTTGGCTGGTTGCCCTGGATTTGAGGTCATTAAAGGGCCACTGCATGCCTTAATTCTTTCATATGCTTAAGACACTCACTTGTCTCCTAAAGGTTCTCCATAGGAAAATCAGCCCAAATATTTATGGAGGGGGGGAAGTACTTTCAAGGGCTGACACATGAGACTTAAATCACTGCAACACATAAGTCAACAATTTTGCTCCTTATCACCTTCCAACTCCAATTCCCATCCTCAAAGGTTGAACATAAAAGTTGGGCCTATTCATTCCCAGCATCCTGAAAACTGCAACACGAATAGAGGGAGGCTATTGGGTTTTATTTTAATTATTTATTTGTTTTTCACCTTTTTGAACCACCTGTCTCCTTCAAAATATTTTTTTTGAGGTTGCAAGATGTCCACTAGAGGTCTGGCAATCTCATTAATCCAGAACAAAAAAAGAAAAGAAAAATAAAATAGTCATCTCTCCCATCCCAAGTCAAAGAACTCAGTAATAACAGATATGTGAAAAATGATTACAAGCAGGTGCATGCAAGGACAGAGAGTTTTAAATATAGAAAGAAAAATCTTCATTTCCCTTCCACCCCCTGAGAAGTGTTACCAGAAGAGTTGGCTGAATTAACTGCCTGGAAATTGATTCAAAGGTGACAAATGGGGAAGCCACAATCCTTGTGGGCTGACATGATATGGGTGGGTGCAGTTTTCATGCCGAGAAGAGCAGGTCTATATTGGGAAATCAGTTACTTGCCGGGTGTTAAGGTGAGCTGAAGTCTGCTGGAGCTTTTCTCTTTCTGTCCCCAAACATTTGGCTGCTTTTCTGTTTCCAGGTCTCAGACTCATGGACAATTTTAGAGATTGGCACATGGTGGTATAAATTTTATCAGCCTACTGAATGACAGACTTGTAAAAAGCAATGAAGGAAGGCAGAAGAGGAAAATATGAGAACATTCAAGTCTACAGTACTTATTGTTTCTAAGTTCACAATATTGCTGTCAGCAAGACTTAGATAGGCACAGGCTCCTTCACAAAAGGGGAGGAACTTGGTTGTATTGGATAGTCCATCTCACTCAAGGTCCTCAAAATCAATGAAATTGCTTTTCTACTCCTGCAGCTTTAGAGTAGACTTTCCTAATCAAGCCTACTTCAGTCAATTCACCACGGCCAACTCACCATGGACAACTTGCCCCAGGACAATTCGCCATGACCAATTTGCCATGGGACAACTTGCTGCAAGGCAAAAGTCACACAATATTGAAGAAATGGTGAAATAAAACCATTAAAGAAAGGATGCAAAAGGAGGACAAAATGAAATGTGAATATACAAAAATTAAAATATTTTTAAAATTATTTTAAATAATTAAATAAAATTGTTGAATTTTCCCACAGTGAGTTGTCCCGCAACGAATTGGCCATCGTGAATTGTCCCGTGGCAAGTTGACCATGGTAATTGGCAGCGGTGAGTTGGCCGTGGCGAGTTGTCCCATTCCATTCCTAGCTAAGATGGAGTCACTCTTGTGGAAAGAATTGTAAAGTTACTGATCTTTCTAGAACTGCTTCAGGACAGCATGAGATGAAAATAAAAATTGCAACAAAGATATTTTCGTGATACCAATAGAAGAAAATATTTGTAGCTCAGCTTGAACTGAGGGGTCCTTGATACTCTCTGAGGTTGGTTGTTTCATTATCCGACTAGATAACATCATCAGTGCTAGTAGCTGTTATCTGGCCAGATATTGAAACATCTGCAAGAAAACAACCAACTTCAGAGAACACCATGGACCCCATATTTTCATGAGCCCCTCTAGGAATTAATCTGTTAAAGTTAGGGTTTTGTTCCAGTAAGCCATTTGAAAAACACAACTGTCCCAAATGATTGTGGAGATTTGAGATCTAAAACTAATCCATTTAGGATAAATTCATTGGATCGATTACTAGGGCTGAAGTGTTAATCTGAGACATTAATCCCCCTTCATGATCAGCTATGTGTATTACGTGCACAGGCCCATGTGAAGCATGTTGTTGTCATTGAAATAGGGCATTTCTATATCTCCCAATCCTTCCAAGAAAGCACCCTGCTGTAAAAATCTGGGAACATGATGCAAACTTCTTCCTAACATTGCAGTATAATATGCTTTTGTTTGTCAACTTTGGTTTGCTTGTTCTGGGGAACAATGGACTGGGATTTCGCCCACTTCTGAGCTGAAATGTTGTCCACCCATCTTTGAGTCACCAGAAAACTATACCGACATGAAATTGTTGTCTGTTTGATGCTTATACTGCTTTGTTCTCAATCACCATAGTGCCCTGACTTCCTTTCAAGATAATGGGTGTGGAGATAGAAACTTTGGTAAAGAGATTTGAGTTAAACAAGTTATGATGGTATAATGTCACTCTGAGACCTTATTGGAGGTTATGTTATAATTCTTGTTTCCTAGAATAATTTATCAAAACTATTGTGGAAGAGCGGAGAAAGGATTCACTTCCAAAATTCTATTCTAAATCCAAAATTCTAACCCAGAATGAAAGGAAAGAAAACATGTTTCCATTGTCCTAGTGGACAATCATTTAAATATGAATCAGCAGTGTGCTGCAGCTGCCAAAAAAACCAACACAGTGCTAGGCTGCATTAACAGAGAGATAGACCCAAGATCACATGAAGTGTTAATACCACTTTACAATGCCTTGGTAAGGCCACACTTGGAATACTGCATCCAGTTTTGGTCACCACGATGTAAAAAAGATGTTGAGACTCTAGAAAGTGTACAGAGAAGAGCAACAAAGATGATTAGGGGAGTGGAGGCTAAAACATATAAGGAACGGTTGCTGGAATTGGGTATGTCTAGTTTAATGACGAGAAGGATGAGAGGGGACGTGATAGCAGTGTTCCAATATCGCAGGGGCTGCCACAAAGAAGAGGGAGTCAAGCTATTTTCCAAAGTGCCTGAAGGCAGGACAAGAAGCAACGGATGGAAACTAATCAAGGAGAGAAGCAACCTAGAACTAAGGAGAAACTTCCTGACAGAACAATTAACCAGTGGACCAACCTGCCTCCAGAAGTGGTGAATGCTCCAACACTGGAAGTTTTTAAGAAGAGACTAGACAGCCATTTGTCCAAAATGGTATAGTGTTTTCTGCCTGAGCAGGGGGTTGGACTCGATGATGTCCAGGGTCCCTTCCAACTTTATTATTATTATTATTATTATTATTATTATTATTATTATTATTATTATTATTATTATTATTATTATTATTATTATTATTATTATTATTATTATTATTATTATTTTAGTGAAGAAATCATGAACTTCACCCAGTGGAGTTTGCCTTTAGTCTTATGACCAAAAGAAAAAAGAAAAAAAATATGTACACTCAATCAATTAAGTCACATTTAAGTGTATACATGTAAAGACTTAAATGATATGACTGACTTTACAGATAGTTCTCAACTTACAATCACAATTGCTTCCAGAATTTCCATGGTTAAGCAAAAAAGTTGTTAAGTGAGTTTTGCTCCATTTGATGGATCTTTCTTGCCACAGTTGTTAAGTGAATCACTGCAGTTAAGTTAGTAACATACTTGTTAAGTAAATCTGGCTTCCCCCATTGACTTGGCTTTTGCTTGAGTTCACAAAAGTTGATCACCATCATAAATGCATGCCATGTGCCAAGCATCTGAATTTGATCACGTAACCATGGGATGCTGAAACGGTTACAAGTGTGAAAAATAGTCACAAGACACTTTTTTCAGTGCTGTTGTAACTTCAAACAGTCACTAATGAATGGTTGTAATTCAGGGATTACCTGTACTTTGTTTGTGAGAAGCTGACATCAGAAATAACTCCAAATAATATTCATTTATTCACAACTTGTTCATTTACTATGGAAAATCACAAGCTAAATGCAATAGGTAAGCCAATTTTTAAAATTAAATATTCTAATTAAATCCACCCCAGGAACCTTCTGCGTGGGAAAATTCAAAAGGAGTATCTATGATTCTGAAAGTATTTGGATACTAATAAACAGAGGCAAAACCTTTCACTGTAATTTGGGTAATCTTGATTTATTTACTTGTGTAATAATGCTTATATTATCATATAGATGCATCTGCTCAGGTATATTTAAGAAAGGAGAAATGTTCAATGAAACAAGACAAAGTGAAAACATCTAAAATGGATTTTTTGAGGAAAAAAATGCTGCTCAATGGAACAAAATATCCTGATTTAGATATAAATCTGCTACAGTCTGGTAGATGATGTATCGCTCAATAATTTTTATGCAAATTAAAGAATAAGGATCAAATCCCTTCCCAGCTTTGTAACAATGGGTCATTTGTTAAAGCTACTAGCATGATTCTGAGATCTGAATAATAGTGTTACCTCCAAAACATATTTTTGAATATCCAATATTTGAAATGGGGGCATGATTTTAAACAATTTAATATTCAACATGTTATTTTTTTGTTTTGTTTTGGATTTAGTTTTGCATTTTTCTTTTCTTATGTTGTTGTAAATCTTGACACACTGTTTCAATACAATAATATGTAGACAGTATTATAGTATACATATATTATATTGTTTAGATAACTTAGAGTATTGGAAATTAAAAAAAGAGAAAAATATTCTACCATTATTAATTATAACTTAGGATATCAGTATTACAAGCATAAAGTGACTTTTCATTAAAAAAAATTGAATATAACATTAGAAGAAAAGAAACTGCTGCAGATTACATCAAAATATTTATTACACAATAATGAATTTGGTCTTACGTTGGTAACTTAGTATTGATATCTCCACTGTATAATTGTGTAATATGTATTTTTTTCTGTTCAGTTGTGTTTGATTCTTGGACATATCTGCAATTTTCTTGACAAGTCCCTGCGGTTTTCTTGGCAAGATGTTTCAGCAGTGTTTGCCACTGTTTCTTTCCTAGGGGTTAGCAAATATAATTGGCCCAAGGTCATCCAGCTGGCTTTGTGCCCAAGATGGGACTAGAATTCCCAGTCTCCAGCTTTCTAGCCTGGTGCCTTAACCACTACACCCACTGCTAACTTATAAATTGCCATATTGCATGATATATTGTATTTATGGGATACAATAGAGTGGGAACCATTCTTGCTTATATTTGCTTCCATTTATGGTGATAGTTTTGCCATTGCTGCTTATTCTCCAAGTTTAACTTGCCAATTAGATATTGTCAGACTAGTATCTCTCTTCCAGAGTATTTGACATTTTAGAATGCAGGTAAACAAGCTTCTAGTTTTCCTAATATTCCTTTTTAGGAAAACAAATCCTATATATAATGTTAAATATGTCCCTCTCTTCCCCAGCAGTTAAAAACAATTACATTGAAGCCCTCTGGCACACTTAAATACCTGCCTTATATAAAGCAGCAGGTGTTCCCACAAGGCACAAGATCTTCTGTTCCATATCAAATATGGGGCTCTACACTCCCAAAAGTCTTCCAGCCAGCCCATGGGTGATTCACATACATACACATCCCTGAGTTAACTTGCTTCTGTTTTCGGATTTCTCATAGGTATCTAGTTGTTACCAAGTCTAATAACTGAATAATGGTGTAGGCTGGTCTTTGATCTTACCTACTGAATTGTTTTATTTATTAGTTAAATTTAAAAAGCCACCCAGTTGATCACAACTCTGGATGGCATACAAGCTAAATGCCTTTATAAAGGTTTGTTTTTTTTAAGCTACACAAAGATCTCCTGTTTTTAGAATTACAGTGAATTTCTTAGCAGCAACTATATTCCAACCAATATGTTTTTCTGATCTGCTAAGCAATATGTTCCACCTAAATTGATTTTTAATTTAAAGCATTGGCGGGAAGCTGACCATGCATATCTTAGCAACCATCTTATAGTTGACTATAATATATTGTCCAAATTCTAGATGTGCCCATTGGGCTAAAAAAAAGATTGGAGAGCTCTTTACTAAACATTAGTTGACTCATCTGTCAAATAATCCATCCAATAGCTGTAATAATAAAAGGCATTAAAGAAACAGAACTATCCATACAGTACAGTATATGCATACTCTACAAAAGAGTCTATAATCTGGAGCAACTGGGGTTGACTGAAGTCACTCTGGAAATATATGCATGCTCTTGGCAACAGCAGATATGGTGGGTTTAGCCAATGTTTGCCACTTCTGAAGGTGCGCTGTGTTGCTGGATGTCAAAAAGAAAAGAGGAGGAGGAGGAAGCTGCACTATGAAAGGACACAACATGGGTTGACACAGAACCAGGACACGGCTTAATGCAGATTTAGGAAGGATTTCAAAAATCAAACAGAGAGTGTATTGTCAGGTAATTACTGTAGGTGCCTGTTTAGTCTGCTATCTGTATGCTGACTGGTGATGGAGTATTTCAAGATATTTGAAGTTCTGTTCCTATAGTAACTTTAAAAATTGGTCTTGAACAGCCTGACAAACAAAGAAGATCTCCAGATAAAAAGCTGTCTTCTAACAAGCCTTAAGCAGAGACACACATTCCCCTGAAATTGCTAGGAATAGGAGTTTTTCATTTCCTTACTTTACAAATATCAAGCATAGCTTGGAGCACTGAAGTTTTCCCTTCATTTTCCAGTTGCAGTCCCTAAAGCTCAAATAATCCTCAGGTTGTATTTTTCATGAAATGTCAAAAACAAATGGACATCAATAAACCACGTTAAGGAAGAAGTGCAGTTCTTGAAACTTCTCAAAGACATTTAAGCACCTCGTGGGAAGTCTATTTCTCCATTGCTTTCAGTACTATTATCACACGTCAGTTGGTCTTACATGCCTTTCTTGAGTAAAGATTTTTCAGTTTTCTGTAGAAGTTTTCAGTTTCAGTCATGGTTCAAATATAATTTTATTTTTGTAAGAACACTGTGGGTTTTTTTGACAATGCATGTCAGTCGTAGATCAGTGCTCCTGAAATGAAACACTTGTTTCCGGCTTTTTAAAAACATAACAGTGGATTAAAATGTTCTCTTTAATTTAGGCACAGGTATCTCCCAGCACTCAAAAGAGTAAGTAAGGCTTGATTGCAAAACAAAAATAAAAATAAAATAAAGAAGGATTTACTTTCAATAATTAAAGAGAAAATTTCTCAGTGAAAAGCCACAGGACAAGGAGCAACGGGTGGAAGCTAACCAAAGAGAGAAGCGAAACTTCCTGACAGAACAATTAACCAGTGGAACAACCTGCCTCCAGAAGTGGTGAATGCACCAACACTGGAAGTTTTTAAGAAGAAACTGGACAGCCATTTGTCCAAAATGGTATAGGGTTTCCTGCCTGAGCAGGGGGTTGGACTAGATGACCTCCAAGGACCCTTCCAACTTTATCATTATTATTATTGTTAACCAAAAGTGAGTTTATACAATAGAAAAAAGTAATCCGAATTGCTCTCAATAAATTTTGTTATTCACAACATATATCATGATGCAGTTGGTCCTTGACTTATGATCACAATAGGGACTGGAACTTCTGTCACTAAGCAAAGTGGTTGTTAAAGTGTGTTGCACCCAATTTTACAACCTTTTTTTTTTCTCAGTTAAGTGAATCACATGGTTATTAAGTGAATCCAATTGAATTTGCTTGTCAGAACCCAGCTCAGAAAGTTGCAAATGTGTGATTACATGATCCCAGGATACTGCAACCATCATATATACATGCCAGTTGCGAAACATTTGAAGTTTGATTATGTGCCTGTGGGGACACTTTGCCAGTCATAAGTGTGAGGCTAGATGTAAGTCAATTTTTTAGCATAGTCACTAAACGAATGATTGTAAATCGAAGGCTACCTGTAGCAACAAGAAATATAAATTCACTTCATTATCCATTTTTAAAAACTACTTCATTGTAGGGGACACAGGAAAACATGTTTCAAATAAAGTCAAAGTTTGCATTAATCAAACTGTATTGATTCAGTAATATCCATTATATCAGTATAGAAATATACTGATAGCATAAATACGGTGTGTGAACAAAAGTCAAAGCACATATAGAATTTTTTATATAAATTCAAACTGGTTATTTCTTCTAAATACTTATTTGTCCATTTGACACATGACCTTTGAACATGCCTAAGTACAGTAACTTTTTTTTCCTGAAAAAATGTTAATAACATTAATAAAATGTAGTATGATTGACCTGTGGGCCTGACTTTCAGCACACTGTATTTATTCCAATATCAAAAAGGGTTGATCCAGTATCTACATAGGGGCAAATTATGTAACCCAATGCGGTCAGCAGCCCTCATGTTTTTCCCCCCAGCTCCCAGTGTTCTGTTGTTTGGATGATTGATGGTTGTAGGAGATAACATGAACCAAATCACCCATTTTACTCTTCAAAACTCTGGAGCTTTTCTCTCCATATGGGCCCTATCCCAATCTGTTTTGTACTGTGGTTTTCTGCACGCAGTCTGGGGAGCCAATGTTACTAATTCACTCACACTTTTTCCCTTCCTAAAATCAAAGTTAAGCCCTTGATTCCTTTGGACTCAAATGTAAACCTCAATGCATTCAGGCAATACAACCTTACTCCCAAGAAAAGATCCATTAGGTTACAATTAAAGTTCTTACTTCAGTTTCTAACGTAAATTAACTAGACCTAAATATAATCCAAGAATGCCCCATTTTTCTGAATAACTTGCAAAATATGAGTATGGGAAATGACATCAGTTGACTTATATTTCCTGCTCAGAAGAAGGAACCTTTAATTATGATGTCCAGAGGGTGGTGGTTTCTTTCCATTTTAGGTTAGGAAATGTACATTCTTCAGTTGGCATTTGTTGCTTTCAGAGTGACATTATTCATCCATGCACAACTCAGAGTGGTCTAACTGAACATAGAAGGAAAGGGGCTACACCAGCACTACTTCCTGTTTGTTGAGACTGCATTTTCTTTTTTTGGTCCTTCCCATGAAACAGCAAAAAGTGAGGAATTCTTGGAAAAGCTCCAAAGTGATCCTTTATTCAAACCTGCCTTGTGCCTCAGCTTGAACTAAGCAGTTTATTGGCTATAGACATAACCCTATTTATGTAGTTCAACATTTGCTTTGATCACATTAAATTTGTCTTATATGGGAGGAACTTCAGGAACTGAATAAAAGATATACTTCAGGAAGTACCTAGGATGGTTCTAAATCCAGGTAATTCTGTGTTACAAATTCAGAATGTTATGCCTTCTTCATTCATGTCTTTTTCTTTTTTTATTTCACCGCACTAAACTTATCATCCAAAAAGCAAAATAGAATAGAATAGAATAGAAATAAAATATCGACACAATCTTAAATATGTATAGCAAGAAAAAACAAAGACATAGAAATATTGTATATTGAACAACCACAAACATGTTGATCATAATGCTTGATATTTTTCTTGATTCTTTGTGGGGAAAAAATAATTCAAATGTTGACAAATAATGCATAACAATAGCTGTAACTCTTCTAACAGAGCCTCTATGGCTCTTTGTTATCTTGATAGACTTCAAGTACTTGAGGATATAATCAAGAAGAACATATGCATATTTCACATGTAATAGTTGATCTAAAGCTATATTAACAAACTTATAATGGCACAATAATTGAACAAAAACAAACATGTTAACTCAGAAGTAAGTAATCCCAATTTATTTTGGGGAGTGGTCTCCTTAAGTCAATTTTTGCTTACAATGGGCCAACATGTCTAATGATAAGAAATGCTAGGAACTGTAATTCAACATCTTGAGAGCTACAGATTCCTTATCGTTTAAATGCTACTCAAGTATTAGAATATCCAGAACCCTTTCTCTGCCAGTGTTATATAAATGATATAGGTAGTCCTTGACCTATAACTATAATTGAGCTGGGAATTATTGTTGTAAGTTATTGTGGTCATATGTTGAAGCATCATGTGACCAATTTTTTGACATTTTGTGCAACAGCCTTTAAGCAAATACAACCATTGTTAAGCAAGTACGGCAGTTATTAAGTGAATCAATTTTGCCCAGAAGCTGGAAGTAAACGCTGGAAATTGGCAAAATATATCATAAATTATGGTCATGTGACTATATGTAAAGGTGAGCCTGTTGCCAAGTACCCAAAATGGGAACACATGACTTTAAGAAGGGTGAGCGCGACCATCAGAATTTAAAAAATGGGTCCTTAGTAACTTCGGGGTGGGTTCATTGTAACTTTGAACGATCATTAAGTGACCAGTTGTAAGTTAAGGACTAGGTGTGTTGTTCCAGAGCAAAGGCTGCATTATCATTGTTTTCGGAAGCTAATATGTATAGTTATATGCACAATATGTATAGTTATATGCTAATATGTATAGTTATATGTTGAGTGTTCTAATATTCTAACATAGTCTAAAAGGGACTTTAGCACTAATTATTTTTAGTAGTCACTTAGAAATTTAACCGCTAGTATTATAGGTTGTTAGATATATTCATAATATGCTATATAGTTCCTGTCTCATCCATGGAATTAGAAATAAAGAAAAGGGATTTCCCTTCCCCATGCATACTTGCGGTGAAATAAAAATCAGCATTGTTAATAACTTCAGGCACACAATAGCACTGTAGATAAGGGTAGGCAGTTCCAATTTCACTGTAGAGCATATGGACATCTTTCCCATCCATCACATTGCTGCAAGAGCTGATGCTACTTTACATTGTTGTGATATAAGGTATTTTATATATATATAAATGTTTATTAAATGTCTGCATTTGCATTAACAAAATCTATAGGAGAATAATAAGCCAGAGAGCAATAACGTGTTATTAACACAGAGAAAAAAAAATATTTGGCGTGATATTAGCCATTCAGATATTGCTCACCCCATTATTTTCAAAGACTCTTGTTTTTTGTTTTTTTTTCTGGATGGGTCCAAATGATTAATTTTGTCTCCAAAACAAAACTCTGCTATGTAAGTTGCTGTTAGTCTAGTCTTGTGGGAAACTGATGTTAAAATAGTTACCTGCTCTATGCAAACCAGAACCAGATTCACATTAGAAGAGCTTACTGGCAAAGTATCCTCATAGATCAGGGAGTGAGATCCATACTGATGTTTCCCCCTTTTACTTTCTCACCAATCCATTTGCTTCTGGCTTTAGCTGTTGGCAACTGCTGGATATACAAAGCCTGTTTGATAACTTTAGGACCTAGAACAGGCTAGAAAATTACTACATCTGACCCAAATCACCAGGGAAATTGAAAATAGGATTCAGTTTTTTAGTTATCGCCAACGCCACCAGATAACCCCATGGACAGAGGACTGGTTGGATGGATGAGTGAATAGCTAGAACTGTTGCCTACTTCTTCTGCTCTCAGATGCCTGGTTGAACTGTTTCTGCTGTCAGACTTGCACTGAATAATGGATAAATTGGAATTTAACTCCTAAGTTGTCTAAGGTCAAATCTGTCTCCTGCTTCACACTGAGACCTACGTATATTTTCCATCTGTATTGGCATTAAATGGATGTGGAGCTCTGTTCAGTTCAGTGGTTCAAACTCTTCTTTGCTATAACACACCAATAAACTGAAAAGTATTAGTGGGAAAGTATTTAGTGCATTCTCCAGGATATGGTATATTATACTGTATTATGAATAGGGAGAGAGGATAATTTTAAACCTCACTGGCTGATGTTTTCTTCCAAAGGTTACCGGTAGCTTAAAATTGTTACTATTGCTAAAAACTATCGGCCAAATCTCCTGATGGAAAGTTCTTAGCAGTTCTACCAAGGATTTCTTCCTTTAATCCAGCTGTAGAAAAATATAAAAGAGAGTGCTTTGGAGCCTCTATTTAGAATTAACTGAGAAAGCCCTCTTTGTTCTTTCTTCCTCCATTCCCCCCCCCCTTTTTTTCTTTAGGGGAACAGACTTCATAATTTTGTGAGAGACATAAGTAAAACACACCAGAGTGTACATTCCTCCTAGGGTCACCCAAAGTATAAAGGCTATTTCAGTTGCCCAAATAAAGGAAGCAGTTACCTGTAATAAGCAGCATCAATACTGTATAGGAAGATACTGGAGGCAGGTAATCACCTTAACGAAAGCAACATAAGCATCATTACATACTGGGTGGGGGAAGTCAACAGTAAACCACTCCTGTATTTTACCAAGAAAACCATATGGGTAGACAAGATAAAGTGACTGATGATAGGGGCCTCAGTTTCAATGATACTTAACATACTACTAGTGTTTATGATGTGACTAGAGTAAAACCTTTCAGGCATCTAGTTGCTGATATTACTATCCAGGAAAATATAATTTGAAGCTTCGAAAGCAGAATTTTAGTGGGAACGTGGAATATAAAAAACACAAACGTGAGAAAGTTCAAAGCGAAGATGAAATTAATTTTGTTGATATCTTGAGTACCAACAAATTCAAGTAGATTGAAGTTGAACACTTTCAGTAAAAAAAAAATCATGTTTACTACTCAGGGTATGAAAAATAAAGAATGAACATTTCATAATACAGTAAATGGCTGAATAATATCAGTTAGATTTTGCAGACAACCCTTTAATATTATGATTATTCAAATTTATGCCGCAGTCATTGGTGCAGAAAAAAAGACTTGATGAGTTTTATGACCAAATTCATTCTGAAATTCATAAAACAAGCAAGCAAAGTTGTGCTACTTCTGGTTGGACACTGGAATGGCAATGTGGGAAATAGTAAGAAGGAAAATGCAGCTGGGCTTTATGGACTACAAAAGAGAAATGAAGCAGAACAACTTATCAACTTCTGCCAATCTGATGATTTCTTCACTGATAACATCTGTTTCAGTCAAGCCAACAGCACCAGATGGAGCACACAGGAGTCATATTGACTATATTATTGGTACAAGAAGAAGAAATATTGAGTTCTAATAGCAAAGGCATGATTGAGGGCTGATTGTGGAATAGATCACAAATTGTTTATGTGCAAATTTCAAGTCAAGTTAACATGGAGGGACAGAGCCAGCTAGTTTCCATAATATGATCCTGAATATATATCTACCATTTTCAAGGAGAATACCAGAAACTGCAATTTACTTCTGAACCTTATTAATAGATAGCCAGAGGAATTGTGGAATTAAATCAAAGGATATAATGATGCGTGGGGATGACCTTGAGAGACAGGGAGAAGAGAGGCAGCCAGAGACAACTTAGATCACACGAGGAATGTGCGCAGGGCAAAACAGCTCAGAAGGAATACTCCCCAGTTTCTTTGGGCTGTAAAGGGGACAGTGTTATGTTGTTCGTCCATCGATTTTCGATGAAGACCTTGACATCTTATGGATTATGGGCCATCAGCGGTGTGTCCGTAGATGGCTGATGAGACCGATGTTAGCACGGAATGTTCTGCCACATACTGAACAGAGAAATGTGGACACTGTTGCTTCAGCATTTGCAGCTCTGGCTTTACGGAGTGCTTGCTTCTCTTGTGCCAAGATTGTCCTTCTGTGTTCATATCCGGAGGATCTAGTTCATGGCTCGGCGGAAGATCAGGCGGCAGCTTGGGAAACGACCGCTGCCGCAGCACTAGACCGAGTCGTGCCTTTGCGGCCTCTGACCCGGCATAGATCTCGACTGGCTCCTTGGTTTACCGAGGAGCTGAGAGAGATGAAACGCCGGAAAAGACGCCTAGAGAGCAGCTGGAGGGCCAG